>NW_027225458.1:0-18681 GCF_041296235.1 Equus asinus | reverse complement strand
CGTGTGGTCGAAAGGCGACAGAGAGAGGGGTTCTGGTCCAGAAAGCCCCGACTGCGCCGCCGCGGGGATCGGTCGGTTCCGCCCGAACCGTCCGAGTCGGAAAGGAACGGACAGCTTTCCTCCTTTGGGCCCCTGACTTGGGACCGACAGGGGAAGAGGAACAGGCCTCTCTCCCTCACACCCTGGCCCCTTCCTCCAGGACGCCCTCCTTCTAGTCAGCCCGCCTCTGGCTTTTCCACACGCCGACGACCGCTCGTCGGCATGGACCCACCTTCCTTGGGGGACACCACCACACGACTCTCCCACTCGTCTGCCTGCCTTTCGTTGGCGTCGCTGCCAAAGGCGAGGGGTAGGGGTGGCGGTGGCAGGGACGGCAGGGGCCCAGCGGCTCTCTGGCGGGTGAGGAAGTCTTGCTGGTTCTCCTAGGTCGGTGATCTTTCTCGATCTCCACACACATTCTTCGTTTGGGGAGCCAAGAGACGCCCTCTGAGGAATCCCTATGGCCAGGGTCGATCACTTACTCGCTCACTGCCTCGGCCTCGGCCTCGGCCTCTGTCAGTCTTGTCTCTCTCCCTCCCTCCCTCCCTCCCTCCCTCCCTCCCTCGTCGGTCTCTGTGTGTGGACGTCTAGGTGGAGGCGAGGCAGGGAGGCCACCCACCCACCTACCTCGTGGTTTACCACACGCTCTACACGGAGGTAGAATTCCCATCCCACCGAATCCATCCTTTCCACGGGGCACAAGCCAGTGGCCTTCGGGAGTCTCTCTCCCCAAGGTGGCGCATCCGTCACGGCTATCTATTTCCAGAAGGTTTCCGTTTCCATCCCCTCCCCCCGAAAGAAAAAACGGCCCCACTCCCGGATCTGCCCCACCACGATCACCACCACCACTGCCGCCGCCGCCGCCGCCGCCATCTGCTGTCGCCCTCTAGGGTTGGACCGTTCTAGCTCTCTCCTCTGTGTGGAATCGCAACGTAGGTCGCCTTGGATGTCTGGCACCTCTCACTTAGCAGAAGGTTTTGGAGGCTCAGGCTGGGCCACGCTTTGGCCCGGGTCAGTGTTCCGTTCCTCCGGACGGCTTCCTCGTTTTCCACGAGAAGGAGCCGTGAAGACGGAAAGGAAGGGCGGATGGATGGCTTTTCCCGTGCTACCGAGTCCCTCTCCCCTTTTCCCCAAAGCGTGAGGGGCGGTCGAGAGGATCGTCTCTGATGACAAAAGTCAGAGGCACCCCGGGTCAGACACCGTGCGAGGCGTTGGTGTGTTCTCGAGAGGAGAACACGTCCCCGTCAGCGTTTCCTGTCGTTCTCGTTCCGAAAGGATTCACGCGCCACCCCGTCTCCCTCAAGGTCTTAGGGCTGTCGTGCTCCGCAGCCGTCACGTGTCGTGGATCCTGGGCACCACCACGCCACCCCGCCCCCCCCCCCCCCCGCCATAGCTGTCGATCGCTATGTGGCACGCCTACGTTTGCCCAAAAGAGCAGTCCGATGGACAGCGTGGTGCTTTTCCCAGCAGGCAGGCAGGTGAGAGTCACCCCTCTAGAAGGTTTCCAAGCCCCGTTCCATTCTCAGAGGCAGCTCCTTTGGCCATCAAGGAGGCAGGCGATGGGGGTGGGGGTGGGGATGGGGATGGGGCAGGGGCCTCTGTCCCTCTGTCGCGGTAGAAATGATTGGGAAAGGAGGGACGATGGGCGTAGGTCGACCATCCTGGGCGGTGGTGCTTTGGGAGCTTTTTCTAGAAGAAGGAGCGAACGGCGTTCCCTGGGAAGGGAGGAAACCAGAGGAGGTCCCCCTCAGACCGACCTGGCACGAGAAGGACACACACTCTCTCTCTCTCTCTCTCTCTCTCCCTTTTCTTCCTGACTTGAAATCAGGAGACAAAACTCCCCTGCCAAAGGGGCCCTCCAAAACGGGGAGTGAGGAAGACCTCCTTCTCTTCACGGCTGAAGTTCTCCCTGCCTTTCCTGGACGGGAAGGATAGCACCTACGCCCGCTGCCGTCGGTGACTTTTAGTCCCCCTGGAGAGGAAGAAATTCTTTCCCGTGGCCGAACCCTGGCGGTTCGTTCGTGCTGCAGAGGACGTGACCCTCTCTGACACACCCAGGAACCTCCTCGCTCCGGGTCGAGGAGAGGGAGTTCTGTTCTGTGGTTTAGAATGGTGCTTAAAAAGGGATGTCGCTTACAAAGGGTCCTCGTCCCCCTTCCTAAACCTAAACGGACGGCTCGGCTCGGAGGCGTGAGATACGTTTCGCATCCTCCTCGTCGTCTTCACTCAAAGTTTTATTGGAGTTTGGAAGATTTTATTTTTTGTCTTTCCTTTTTCTCCCCAAAGCCCCCCGGTACGTAGTTGTGTGTTCTTCGCGGTGGGTCCTTCTAGCGGTGGTATGTGGGACGCCGCCTCAGCGTGGTTTGATGAGCAGTGCCGTGTCCGCGCCCGGGATCCGAACGAACCGATGAAACACTGGGCTGCCTGCAGCGGAGCGCGCGAACTTAACCACTCGGCCACGGGGCCAGCCCCTTACTGGATTTTCAAAACAACTCCGGGGGCCGGCCCGGTGGCGCGGCGGTGAAGTTCGCACGTTCTGCTCCGCCGGCCCCGGGTTCGCCGGTCCGGATCCCGGGCACAGGACCCGGCACCGCTTGGCGAGCCACGCTGTGGCAGGCGTCCCACCTGGAAAGTAGAGGGGGATGGGCACGGATGTCAGCTCAGGGCCAGTCTTCCTCGGCCGACAGAGGAGGATTGGTGGCAGATGTTCGCTCAGGGCTCATCTTCCTCAAAAATAAAATAATAAATCGATTCGATAAAATGTCAAATAACACAACCGCGGGATCACGCTTAGAGTCACCCTTGGCCCGATGATGCCACTCCCCACCCCCCCCACCCCCCTGCCCCCCACCATTTGGAGGTGCCGTCAGTGGGATTCGTTCCTGTTTGTCCATCTTTCTTCCTCTTTTTTTTTTTTTTTTAAAGACTGGCACCCGAGCTCATTGCCAATCTTTTCTTTTCTTTTTATTCCTCCTCCTTCTTCTTCTTCTCCCCAGAGCACCCCAGTACCTAGTTCTATATTCTCTTTGAGGGTCCCTCTGGTTCTGCCGTGTGGGACGCCACCTCAGCGTGGTTTGATGAGCGGTGCCGTGTCCGAGCCCAGGATCCGAACCTTCCAAGCCCCGGGCCGCTGAAGCGGAGCGTGCAAACTCAACTGCTCGGCCACGGGGTCAGCCCCTTCCTTCCTTCCTTCCTTCCTTCCTAAGGAGGAGGAGGCAGGCACTGTGTGAAGTCGCCAGTGAGTCTGTGGAAAGAGACGGAGGATTTCCCATGGGAAGCCGGGGCGGGGGACACGGACCGATGTCGTGCGAACTTGA
This sequence comes from Equus asinus, assembly GCF_041296235.1. NCBI lineage: Eukaryota > Metazoa > Chordata > Mammalia > Perissodactyla > Equidae > Equus > Equus asinus. Next base: position 15,325 of record NW_027225458.1, on the reverse strand, counting down.
AGGTGAAAGATCAAAAAACCCACACACGCCTAGAGCGGCGGGTTGCCCGTTAGGAGTTTGCTTGCCGGGCCCATAACGCAGGGCTCATCGATGAGCCAAACCGTCCGTGATCCTCAAGCAGTCTAGTAGGGTTAGAGAAAGGAGGGGGGCACTCTTTCTGCCCCAGATGAGGCGAGTTTCTCAGACAGCCACCCTGCCCCAACATCTTCCCTCCCTGCCTCCCGGCCCTTGGTGGACTGCGGCCTAAGGGTGGGGGAATTGAAGAAAGCCGTTCAATGGGAAAAAGCCCGAGGCCATGGGAGAGAGCTTCCTGCACTTGAATGAAGCCCTGACGCCAGGCCCATCGGAATGAATGGGCCTGACCTCCCCTCCCCCCTCCCCCCTCCCCCCTCCCAGGCTGGCGACTCGGCAGTGGAAGGCTAGGGGTTTCTTCCGAAATGGTGAACCGGCCCCCTTGTCCACAGGAAAACCACACACGGGTACAGCCTAGGCCGGATCTCAGGCCAAGTCGTCAGGGTGGCAAGATGATGGCGGATGAGAGGAAACTTGTTCTGGGACCGCACCGCCCCCCCCCCCCATCGCCTCTCTGGCTGAGAAGAGGGCTGGGGAGCGGTGAGGGTCAGGGGGAGAGTGGGGGCGGGGCCGGGACAGGGACCACCGGGCAGTAGGACGGGAGTAGCCCTGAGGCCTGCCTGCCTGCTTCCTTCCCTGCCGGCGCAGGGCTGAGAGAGGCACGGGGCACGCTGGCTCCTGCCCCTTCACTCATTCGGGAAGCCTCCTGTTGTTGCTCCTGAGGTGCCGGCTGCGGTGACAGACAGAGCAAAACTCCTCTCTCTGTCTATTTCTTCAAAGGCCCGAGTCTGAGCTACGACAGATTCCCCTGTGGCTCAACCCGCAACCTCCCATCCTGCCAGACCAGACCCCTTGTCTAAAAACCTCCACTGGAGGAGCTCTTCCACCTGACTCGGAAAGGAAACACCAGCCCCGCCTCAGCCTCACACCCACCACCACCACCACCACCCGCCCCCCCCCCGCCCCACTCTCCTCCGGACCCAGATACCTAACAGAGGGAACAAAAATCCAAAAATCCTGCTGCTCTCCTTCTACCACCTCCACTTCAGAAGAGTCAGTCTCCCCCGAACACCTCAGACTCTGTGACTTCCCGCGGCCTCCCTTTCCCCGTCCCCATTCTCTCCCCGGACGGGCCCCATCTTACACTTGAACGACAGCTCCACCGCTCGGGGCAGCTGGACACGATGTCCCAAAGTGGCCCGGACGGTAGCCTGGTCGATTCCAAAGGACCCACGCACGCAGTCGGCCATAAACGTGGTGTGGAGATCGTGGACGTTTGCGGGCCTCTGATCAAATCACTGCTCCGGGGACCCCGGCGTCTAGGACCCGTCTTCTCCGTGTTCTTCACACCGTTGCTCCTGGGCCGGTTATTCTCTTCCCTCTCACTGACCTTAACGTTTTGTCTCTGCCATTGAATTTTGACTGTGCGAATGTGACTTGCCGCTGTAGGGCTGCGTGGATCTCTCAGGCATCCTGCTGTGCCGTGCGGGGGGGGGGGGGAATCCTTGGTGGGTGGGTCGATAGACGTCCCTTTGGTTGTGCCCTGGAGGGGAGAGACAGAGGGGACGACTCAATCCACCACGAACGCTGATGTCGCTCCGATAAACCTGTAGCGGTGATTCTAGTTTATGGCCCGTGTCCTGAAAATAACTTCCCGAAGGGCCAGCCCGGCGGCACAGCGGTTAAGTTCGCACGTTCCGTTTTGTCAGCCAGGGGTTCGCAGGTTCGGATCCAGGGTGCGGACGTGGCGCCGCTTGGCGAGCCACGCTGTGGTCAGCGTCCCGCCTATCAAGGGGAGGGGGATGGGCACGGATGTTAGCTCGGGATCACTCTCCCGGGGCAAAAAGAGGAGAATTGGCAGCAGGTGTCAGCTCGGGGCTCGTCTTCCTCGAAAAATAAATTAATTAAATTAATAAAAACAACTTCCCAAACCTCTCTGATAACTTGAAGCTTTGAAGTTTTGCGAGGTGAAATCAGGTGATAAAAAAGTCCACGGACAGGGGCGGCCCCGTGGCCGAGTGGTTAAGTTCACAAGCTCCCCTTCGGCGGCCCAGGGTTTTGCCGGTTCAGATCCCGGGCACGGCACGGACACGGCACCGCTCGTCGGGCCGTGTGGAGGCGGCGTCCCACATGCCACAACTGGAAGGGCCCTCAACTAAGATAGACAACTATGTCATGGGGGGGATTGGGGGAGAAAAATCGGGAGGGGGGAAAAAAAAAACAAAAACGGAAGATTGGCAACAGGCGTTAGCTCTGTGAGGGCCGATCTTCCTCACCCAAAAACTAAAGTGAGATGAAATCAAATAAAGCGAAGGAAAAGATAAACCTATGAAATCCCATGTTTCTAAAAGTGGCCAAGTGTTTAGACATTGGCCAAGCGACGGAATGCTCATGGGAAGGACAGTTCCTAATTGCTGGCTTCTTAGTTTTCACCAAAATTAAGGTTCGTGAGGGTTAAAAAATCTACTTAACAAATGCGATGAAAGCCACTAGGCCGGCCCGGTGGCGCGCTGGTTAAGTGTGCCTGTTCCGCTTCGCCGGCCCGGGGTTCGCCAGTTCGGATCCCGGGGGTGGACGTGGCACCGCTGGGCGAGCCACGTGGTGGTAGGCGTCCCACATATGAAATAGAGGAAGATGGGCACGGAGGTGAGCTCAGGGCCAGCCTTCCTCGGCAAAAAGAGGAGGATTGGCAGCAGTTAGCTCAGGGCTCATCGTCCTCAAAACAAAACAAAACAAAACAAAAAGCCACTAAAAGTGAATATGGGAAACATCTTTGTGTTCAAGGAAAGTGAGATGGCTGCCTTCAGGCAAGAGGGCCTAAAAAGTAAAGATCGTTTTGTCTGTGAAAAGGTGATCAAAGTTTCACGGGGAAAATAATCTGAGAAAAAGGCCTGTTCGTGGTCAAGTGGCCTAAAATTGGAACGATGTGGACAGATAGAAATGGCGAGCGATAGGATCTATGGGAGTCTATGAGGAAGCCATTGGGTGTCGGCCTAATTCGGCCTGACAGTGTTTTTCGAAAAGGGCCTGACGTGGCCGTCGAGCACGCATCGCATCGTAGATCCGCTTTACACATTTCCTACGGCAAGAACCAATGCCCTTAAGGGAAAGGAGCAGCTTCCCCGTGCTCGGGCCTTTCCTTAAGGAGAGGCATCTTTCCTTAGGCTAGGAGCGGATGGTTGCGCTCACCTTTGACCATCCGGCTCCCCTGTGACCACCCAGGCCCAGACAACAGACCTGCCACCCAGCAGTGTCTGTCGATCGCTGTGCCGACAGAGCAGTCTCGCGACTATCATCCAAGGGACCTTTCGATCCTATGTGAAACGTCCTCTCTGGGGGTCTAGAAGCACTCTGTACACCCCACTTCCCGGGCACCCTCTCTTCCTTCGGGAAGAAAGGCCCCGGGCCACAGTCCTCACATTTTAGCTCAGAATAAACGCACCCCGATTTTCACGGATAGATTGGTTCCGGATTATTTCCGTCGACAGAATGGAATCAAGTCAATGAGTTTCAAGATCGGAGGGAAGCTGATGCAAAATCAGAATTTGTTTTTCTCACTCCCGAAAGGATACTTTTCTCTAACTTCTAGTCTCCTCCTGATAAAGACATTGGAAAAGGTTTCTCTTGACCTCTGAGGGAATCGACACCAAAGACAGAGATCCTCCATTTTGTCAGAATGATTTCCTAGGCCTCCAATGGAGGAGGCCTCCCTCGGACGGGAGCTCAGCTTTTGTTTTGCAACAGTTTTCCTCTCTCTGCTTGCCTTTAACATCTCCTTTCCCGTTCTTCTTTTTTGGAAGGGAAATACGTGCACCGCTGGGGAAAAAAAAAAAAAAAAGAATTTTCTAAATGACCAAAGAAGATCTACGACTGTTGTTATTTTGGTTTCACGGAGCAGTTCCACGTCCACATTTACTCCATTTTAAACACCCACACACACTCACAGCACGGCGCTGTGAGGATGTCCCGGGGAACTCGATTTGTGGAGGGAATGGCTGTGAGGTCTCTGCCCCCCAACCCCCACCATTTGGGTGCTTCTGCTTGTTGATGAGGACGGGAAGCCCTGCTGAAATCCATATTCTTATCACCACACGTGCATCTGCACCCATGCTCCCCCCCGTGTGTCGTCTTTGGGCTTTGCTGTGGCCCCGTGCGGAGGGAGACCTGTTTTGTGTTGTAAACTTTTCCGCGGCCAAGCGGCTCGGTCCTTTCCTCTACGACTTGTGGGCTCTGTCTGTCCGTCTGCCTTAGAGAGACCCTCTGGGCCGGAAGTGACAGGCTGCACACAATTCCTGACAGACTGCGGACAATTCCTCCGTCGTCACGGTCCTTCTCTGATGACGTGCATGGTTTCGGTTTGACAGCGACCCCCACCCCCCACCCCGCCGTGATTTTCTAAGTCCTCCCGGGAGCCCGGGAAGTGCTCGGGCCGCTCCGGGAAGCGGGGGCCGGCAGCCCCGGCCTGCCCCGTGGCATCTCCGGGGACTTTTCCACCTCTGTCCGCGTCAGCCAGCCGGCAGCCCCGCGCCCGGCCCGGCCCAGAAGTCACGTGGGGAGTCTGTCCCCTTCCTGGCAAGCCCACCCACCCCACCCCCCTCCCCGCCGATTTTCCAACACCTCCTTCTGCGCCCAGGGTTGCCCTGTGCTGCCTGGGAGCTCCGAGGTGGACACCCTGGGGCCTCACGTGGTGACCTCCCGCCCGCCCCAAGCGGGCCCAGAGAGAAAGAGAGAGAGAGAGAGAGACAGAGAGAGACAGAGACAGAGACAGAGACAGAGAGAGACAGAGACAGAGACAGAGACAGAGACAGAGACAGAGAGAGACCTGACCCGGCGGTGGGCTCAGGCTGTGCACTCTCGCTGGCTGGTGACCCGGTTCCCTCCCGCTGACCCCTCCGCGCCGGTCGTTGGGCGCCATCTGGCGGCCGCTTTTACAGAGTGGCCCTCCTCCGGAGCCCCGGCGACATGAGCAAGGGATGGGACTCGCAGGACGTCTGTGTGGTTTCCAGTGTGGGGCTGTGTGGAACAGAGCTGCTAAGAACATTCATGCCCCGGATTCTGTGTGAATGAACAGGAACGTGGCCGCAGCCCCCACCCCGCCCCCCGCCCCAGCCCCCGGGAGTGGTGGGAGTGGTGCCCTCCAGACCACCCTCGGGTTGGATGCCTCCCTCCCTGGAAGGACTCACGGGACTCCACAAAAGCTGACTTCCTGGAGGTCCAGCGGAGACCCCCAAGGCCCAAGGCCCCCCCCCCCCCACCCACCCACCACAGATCACTGTGGAAGCCTTAATGACCCAAGGCTCCAGCTACATACAGACGCTCTTAGGAGGCAAGATACACCAAAGGCTTATGTAGGTTGCCACTTTCGGTGGTTGTTTCCGCGGCGTGTCAGTTTTGGAACCCGCCACGCCCTTTTTCACAGAGGCCATACCGTTTCCCTTCACCACCAGTGAGGCGTGAGTGACTGACTTGGCTTCTCCGCGACCTGACTAGCAGTTTGATCCTGTTCCGGTATTTGGAAGAAGGCAGTCTCACCCATGTGTCCCCACAATGTCTCCCTCTAATTTTCTCACTTGCTTTTCCAGGGAACAGCTCACATCTTTTCATGCGCTTATCGGTCATCCATGCGTACCTCCTCCACCCCAGGTGAAAGTGCCTGCTCTGTCTATTGGTCTTCCATTCTTTTTGTATTTTTCAGTGTTGATTTCCCCCGGGTCTCCACTCCATTGTGGGTTTTGTTTTTTGTTTTTTGTTTTTTGTTTTTTTTTTTTTGCTTAAAGATTGTCACCTGAGCTAGGCACTGTTGCGCTGCTTCCTCAGTTTCAGAGGGTACCTTTTTCAGGGTTGCTTTTTGACCGGGTCTCCTCGCCATTGTATTTTTTTATTTTATTTTTTTTGCTTAAAGATTGCCACCTGAGCTAGCCTCTGTTGCCCATCTTCTTCGGTTTCAGAGGGTAGATTTCTCAGTGTTGCTTTTTCGCCAGCTCTCCACGCCCTTGCGTCTTTTTTTTTTCTGCTTGAAGGCTGCAACCTGAGCTAGCTTCTTTTGCCCATGTTCGTCAGTTTCAGAGGGTGGATTTCTCCGTGTTGCTTTTTCCCCAGGTCTCCACACCCTTGTGTGTTTCTTTGGCTTAACGATTGCCACCTGAGGTAGCCTCTGTTGCCCATCTTCGTCCGTTTCAGAGGGTGGATTTCTCAGTGTTGCCTTTTCCCCAGCTCCCCACGCCCTTGTGTGTTTCTTTTGCTTAAAGATTGTCACCTGAGCTAGGCACTGTTGCCCTGCTTCCTCAGTTTCAGAGGGTACCTTTTTCAGGGTTGCTTTTTGACCGGGTCTCCTCGCCATTGTATTTTTTTATTTTATTCTTTTTGCTTAAAGATTGCCACCTGAGCTAGCCTCTGTTGCGCTTCTTTCTCAGTTCTAGAGGGTAGATTTCTCCGTGTTGCTTTTTCCCCAGGTCTCCACGCACTTCCTTTTATTTTTCCTTAAAAATTGCCACCTGAGCTAGCCTCTGTTGTCCATCTTCGTCGGTTTCAGAGGGTAGATTTCTCACTGTTGCTTTTTTGCCAGGTCTGCACGCCCTTGTGTTTTTCTTCTGCTTAAAGGTTGCAACCTGAGCTAGCTTCTTTTGCCCATGTTCCTCAGTTTCAGAGGGTGGATTTCTCCGTGTTGCTTTTTCCCCAGGCCTCCACGCCCTTGTGTGTTTCTTTTGCTTAACGATTGCCACCTGAGCTAGCCTCTGTTGCCCATCTTCGTCCTTTTCAGAGGGTGGATTTCTCAGTGTTGCCTTTTCCCCAGCTCCCCACGCCCTTGTGTGTTTCTTTTGCTTAAAGATTGCCACCTGAAGCCAGCCTCTCTTGCCCATCTTCCTCAGTTTCAGAGGGTAGATATTTCAGGGTTGCTTTTTCCCCAGGGCTCCACGCCTTTGTGCTTTGTTTTTGCTTAAGGATTGCCACCTGAGGTAGCCTCTCTTGCCCATCTTCCTCAGTTTCAGAGGGTGGATTTCTCCGTGTTGCTGTTTCCCCAGGTCTCCACGCCCTTGTGTGTTTCTTTTGCTTAAAGATTGCCACCTGAGCTAGCCTCTGTTGCCCATCTTCGTCCGTTTCAGAGGCTGGATTTCTCAGTGTTGCCTTTTCGCCAGCTCCCCACGCCCTTGTGTGTTTCTTTTGCTTAAAGATTGTCACCTGAGCTAGGCACTGTTGCCCTGCTTCCTCAGTTTCAGAGGGTACCTTTTTCAGGGTTGCTTTTTGACCGGGTCTCCTCGCCATTGTATTTTTTTATTTTATTTTTTTTGCTTAAAGATTGCCACCTGAGCTAGCCTCTGTTGCGCTTCTTTCTCAGTTCTAGAGGGTAGATTTCTCCGTGTTGCTTTTTCCCCAGGTCTCCACGCACTTCCTTTTATTTTTCCTTAAAAATTGCCACCTGAGCTAGCCTCTGTTGTCCATCTTCGTCGGTTTCAGAGGGTAGATTTCTCACTGTTGCTTTTTTGCCAGGTCTGCACGCCCTTGTGTTTTTCTTCTGCTTAAAGGTTGCAACCTGAGCTAGCTTCTTTTGCCCATGTTCCTCAGTTTCAGAGGGTGGATTTCTCCGTGTTGCTTTTTCCCCAGGCCTCCACGCCCTTGTGTGTTTCTTTTGCTTAACGATTGCCACCTGAGGTAGCCTCTGTTGCCCATCTTCGTCCGTTTCAGAGGGTGGATTTCTCAGTGTTGCCTTTTCCCCAGCTCCCCACGCCCTTGTGTGTTTCTTTTGCTTAAAGATTGCCACCTGAAGCCAGCCTCTCTTGCCCATCTTCCTCAGTTTCAGAGGGTAGATATTTCAGGGTTGCTTTTTCCCCAGGTCCCCACGCCTTTGTGTTTTGTTTTTGCTTAACGATTGCCACCTGAGCTAGCCTCTCTTGCCCATGTTCCTCAGTTTCAGAGGGTAGATATTTCAGGGTTGCTTTGTCCCCAGGGCTCCACGCCTTTGTGCTTTGTTTTTGCTTAAGGATTGCCACCTGAGGTAGCCTCTCTTGCCCATCTTCCTCAGTTTCAGAGGGTGGATTTCTCCGTGTTGCTTTTTCCCCAGGTCTCCACGCCCCTGTGTGTTTCTTTTGCTTAAAGATTGCCACCTGAGCTAGCCTCTGTTGCCCATCTTCGTCCGTTTCAGAGGCTGGATTTCTCAGTGTTGCCTTTTCGCCAGCTCCCCACGCCCTTGTGTGTTTCTTTTGCTTAAAGATTGTCACCTGAGCTAGGCACTGTTGCCCTGCTTCCTCAGTTTCAGAGGGTACCTTTTTCAGGGTTGCTTTTTCACCGGGTCTCCTCGCCATTGTATTTTTTTATCTTATTTTTTTTGCTTAAAGATTGCCACCTGAGCTAGCCTCTGTTGCGCTTCTTTCTCAGTTCTAGAGGGTAGATTTCTCCGTGTTGCTTTTTCCCCAGGTCTCCACGCACTTCCTTTTATTTTTCCTTAAAAATTGCCACCTGAGCTAGCCTCTGTTGTCCATCTTCGTCGGTTTCAGAGGGTAGATTTCTCACTGTTGCTTTTTTGCCAGGTCTGCACGCCCTTGTGTTTTTCTTCTGCTTAAAGGTTGCAACCTGAGCTAGCTTCTTTTGCCCATGTCCCTCAGTTTCAGAGGGTGGATTTCTCCGTGTTGCTTTTTCCCCAGGCCTCCACGCCCTTGTGTGTTTCTTTTGCTTAACGATTGCCACCTGAGGTAGCCTCTGTTGCCCATCTTCGTCCGTTTCAGAGGGTGGATTTCTCAGTGTTGCCTTTTCCCCAGCTCCCCACGCCCTTGTGTGTTTCTTTTGCTTAAAGATTGCCACCTGAAGCCAGCCTCTCTTGCCCATCTTCCTCAGTTTCAGAGGGTAGATATTTCAGGGTTGCTTTTTCCCCAGGTCTCCACGCCTTTGTGTTTTGTTTTTGCTTAACGATTGCCACCTGAGCTAGCCTCTCTTGCCCATGTTCCTCAGTTTCAGAGGGTAGATATTTCAGGGTTGCTTTGTCCCCAGGGCTCCACGCCTTTGTGCTTTGTTTTTGCTTAAGGATTGCCACCTGAGGTAGCCTCTCTTGCCCATCTTCCTCAGTTTCAGAGGGTGGATTTCTCCGTGTTGCTTTTTCCCCAGGTCTCCACGCCCTTGTGTGTTTCTTTTGCTTAAAGATTGCCACCTGAGCTAGCCTCTGTTGCCCATCTTCGTCCGTTTCAGAGGCTGGATTTCTCAGTGTTGCCTTTTCGCCAGCTCCCCACGCCCTTGTGTGTTTCTTTTGCTTAAAGATTGTCACCTGAGCTAGGCACTGTTGCCCTGCTTCCTCAGTTTCAGAGGGTACCTTTTTCAGGGTTGCTTTTTAACCGGGTCTCCTCGCCATTGTATTTTTTTATCTTATTTTTTTTGCTTAAAGATTGCCACCTGAGCTAGCCTCTGTTGCCCATCTTCGTCCGTTTCAGAGGCTGGATTTCTCAGTGTTGCCTTTTCGCCAGCTCCCCACGCCCTTGTGTGTTTCTTTTGCTTAAAGATTGTCACCTGAGCTAGGCACTGTTGCCCTGTTTCCTCAGTTTCAGAGGGTACCTTTTTCAGGGTTGCTTTTTGACCGGGTCTCCTCGCCATTGTTTTTTTTTATTTTATTTTTTTTGCTTAAAGATTGCCACCTGAGCTAGCCTCTGTTGCGCTTCTTTCTCAGTTCTAGAGGGTAGATTTCTCCGTGTTGCTTTTTCCCCAGGTCTCCACGCACTTCCTTTTATTTTTCCTTAAAAATTGCCACCTGAGCTAGCCTCTGTTGTCCATCTTCGTCGGTTTCAGAGGGTAGATTTCTCACTGTTGCTTTTTTGCCAGGTCTGCACGCCCTTGTGTTTTTTTTCTGCTTAAAGGTTGCAACCTGAGCTAGCTTCTTTTGCCCATGTTCCTCAGTTTCAGAGGGTGGATTTCTCCGTGTTGCTTTTTCCCCAGGCCTCCACGCCCTTGTGTGTTTCTTTTGCTTAACGATTGCCACCTGAGGTAGCCTCTGTAGCCCATCTTCGTCCCTTTCAGAGGGTGGATTTCTCAGTGTTGCCTTTTCCCCAGCTCCCCACGCCCTTGTGTGTTTCTTTTGCTTAAAGATTGCCACCTGAAGCCAGCCTCTCTTGCCCATCTTCCTCAGTTTCAGAGGGTAGATATTTCAGGGTTGCTTTTTCCCCAGGTCCCCACGCCTTTGTGTTTTGTTTTTGCTTAACGATTGCCACCTGAGCTAGCCTCTCTTGCCCATGTTCCTCAGTTTCAGAGGGTAGATATTTCAGGGTTGCTTTGTCCCCAGGGCTCCACGCCTTTGTGCTTTGTTTTTGCTTAAGGATTGCCACCTGAGGTAGCCTCTCTTGCCCATCTTCCTCAGTTTCAGAGGGTGGATTTCTCCGTGTTGCTTTTTCCCCAGGTCTCCACGCCCTTGTGTGTTTCTTTTGCTTAAAGATTGCCACCTGAGCTAGCCTCTGTTGCCCATCTTCGTCCGTTTCAGAGGCTGGATTTCTCAGTGTTGCCTTTTCGCCAGCTCCCCACGCCCTTGTGTGTTTCTTTTGCTTAAAGATTGTCACCTGAGCTAGGCACTGTTGCCCTGCTTCCTCAGTTTCAGAGGGTACCTTTTTCAGGGTTGCTTTTTGACCGGGTCTCCTCGCCATTGTATTTTTTTATTTTATTTTTTTTGCTTAAAGATTGCCACCTGAGCTAGCCTCTGTTGCGCTTCTTTCTCAGTTCTAGAGGGTAGATTTCTCCGTGTTGCTTTTTCCCCAGGTCTCCACGCACTTCCTTTTATTTTTCCTTAAAAATTGCCACCTGAGCTAGCCTCTGTTGTCCATCTTCGTCGGTTTCAGAGGGTAGATTTCTCACTGTTGCTTTTTTGCCAGGTCTGCACGCCCTTGTGTTTTTCTTCTGCTTAAAGGTTGCAACCTGAGCTAGCTTCTTTTGCCCATGTTCCTCAGTTTCAGAGGGTGGATTTCTCCGTGTTGCTTTTTCCCCAGGCCTCCACGCCCTTGTGTGTTTCTTTTGCTTAACGATTGCCACCTGAGGTAGCCTCTGTAGCCCATCTTCGTCCCTTTCAGAGGGTGGATTTCTCAGTGTTGCCTTTTCCCCAGCTCCCCACGCCCTTGTGTGTTTCTTTTGCTTAAAGATTGCCACCTGAAGCCAGCCTCTCTTGCCCATCTTCCTCAGTTTCAGAGGGTAGATATTTCAGGGTTGCTTTTTCCCCAGGTCTCCACGCCTTTGTGTTTTGTTTTTGCTTAACGATTGCCACCTGAGCTAGCCTCTCTTGGCCATGTTCCTCAGTTTCAGAGGGTAGATATTTCAGAGTTGCTTTGTCCCCAGGGCTCCACGCCTTTGTGCTTTGTTTTTGCTTAAGGATTGCCACCTGAGGTAGCCTCTCTTGCCCATCTTCCTCAGTTTCAGAGGGTGGATTTCTCCGTGTTGCTTTTTCCCCAGGTCTCCACGCCCTTGTGTGTTTCTTTTGCTTAAAGATTGCCACCTGAGCTAGCCTCTGTTGCCCATCTTCGTCCGTTTCAGAGGGTGGATTTCTCAGTGTTGCCTTTTCGCCAGCTCCCCACGCCCTTGTGTGTTTCTTTTGCTTAAAGATTGTCACCTGAGCTAGGCACTGTTGCCCTGCTTCCTCAGTTTCAGAGGGTACCTTTTTCAGGGTTGCTTTTTCACCGGGTCTCCTCGCCATTGTATTTTTTTATCTTATTTTTTTTGCTTAAAGATTGCCACCTGAGCTAGCCTCTGTTGCGCTTCTTTCTCAGTTCTAGAGGGTAGATTTCTCCGTGTTGCTTTTTCCCCAGGTCTCCACGCACTTCCTTTTATTTTTCCTTAAAAATTGCCACCTGAGCTAGCCTCTGTTGTCCATCTTCGTCGGTTTCAGAGGGTAGATTTCTCACTGTTGCTTTTTTGCCAGGTCTGCACGCCCTTGTGTTTTTCTTCTGCTTAAAGGTTGCAACCTGAGCTAGCTTCTTTTGCCCATGTTCCTCAGTTTCAGAGGGTGGATTTCTCCGTGTTGCTTTTTCCCCAGGCCTCCACGCCCTTGTGTGTTTCTTTTGCTTAACGATTGCCACCTGAGGTAGCCTCTGTTGCCCATCTTCGTCCGTTTCAGAGGGTGGATTTCTCAGTGTTGCCTTTTCCCCAGCTCCCCACGCCCTTGTGTGTTTCTTTTGCTTAAAGATTGCCACCTGAAGCCAGCCTCTCTTGCCCATCTTCCTCAGTTTCAGAGGGTAGATATTTCAGGGTTGCTTTTTCCCCAGGTCTCCACGCCTTTGTGTTTTGTTTTTGCTTAACGATTGCCACCTGAGCTAGCCTCTCTTGGCCATGTTCCTCAGTTTCAGAGGGTAGATATTTCAGAGTTGCTTTGTCCCCAGGGCTCCACGCCTTTGTGCTTTGTTTTTGCTTAAGGATTGCCACCTGAGGTAGCCTCTCTTGCCCATCTTCCTCAGTTTCAGAGGGTGGATTTCTCCGTGTTGCTTTTTCCCCAGGTCTCCACGCCCTTGTGTGTTTCTTTTGCTTAAAGATTGCCACCTGAGCTAGCCTCTGTTGCCCATCTTCGTCCGTTTCAGAGGCTGGATTTCTCAGTGTTGCCTTTTCGCCAGCTCCCCACGCCCTTGTGTGTTTCTTTTGCTTAAAGATTGTCACCTGAGCTAGGCACTGTTGCCCTGCTTCCTCAGTTTCAGAGGGTACCTTTTTCAGGGTTGCTTTTTGACCGGGTCTCCTCGCCATTGTATTTTTTTATCTTATTTTTTTTGCTTAAAGATTGCCACCTGAGCTAGCCTCTGTTGCCCATCTTCGTCCGTTTCAGAGGCTGGATTTCTCAGTGTTGCCTTTTCGCCAGCTCCCCACGCCCTTGTGTGTTTCTTTTGCTTAAAGATTGTCACCTGAGCTAGGCACTGTTGCCCTGCTTCCTCAGTTTCAGAGGGTACCTTTTTCAGGGTTGCTTTTTGACCGGGTCTCCTCGCCATTGTTTTTTTTTATTTTATTTTTTTTGCTTAAAGATTGCCACCTGAGCTAGCCTCTGTTGCGCTTCTTTCTCAGTTCTAGAGGGTAGATTTCTCCGTGTTGCTTTTTCCCCAGGTCTCCACGCACTTCCTTTTATTTTTCCTTAAAAATTGCCACCTGAGCTAGCCTCTGTTGTCCATCTTCGTCGGTTTCAGAGGGTAGATTTCTCACTGTTGCTTTTTTGCCAGGTCTGCACGCCCTTGTGTTTTTTTTCTGCTTAAAGGTTGCAACCTGAGCTAGCTTCTTTTGCCCATGTTCCTCAGTTTCAGAGGGTGGATTTCTCCGTGTTGCTTTTTCCCCAGGCCTCCACGCCCTTGTGTGTTTCTTTTGCTTAACGATTGCCACCTGAGGTAGCCTCTGTAGCCCATCTTCGTCCCTTTCAGAGGGTGGATTTCTCAGTGTTGCCTTTTCCCCAGCTCCCCACGCCCTTGTGTGTTTCTTTTGCTTAAAGATTGCCACCTGAAGCCAGCCTCTCTTGCCCATCTTCCTCAGTTTCAGAGGGTAGATATTTCAGGGTTGCTTTTTCCCCAGGTCCCCACGCCTTTGTGTTTTGTTTTTGCTTAACGATTGCCACCTGAGCTAGCCTCTCTTGCCCATGTTCCTCAGTTTCAGAGGGTAGATATTTCAGGGTTGCTTTGTCCCCAGGGCTCCACGCCTTTGTGCTTTGTTTTTGCTTAAGGATTGCCACCTGAGGTAGCCTCTCTTGCCCATCTTCCTCAGTTTCAGAGGGTGGATTTCTCCGTGTTGCTTTTTCCCCAGGTCTCCACGCCCTTGTGTGTTTCTTTTGCTTAAAGATTGCCACCTGAGCTAGCCTCTGTTGCCCATCTTCGTCCGTTTCAGAGGCTGGATTTCTCAGTGTTGCCTTTTCGCCAGCTCCCCACGCCCTTGTGTGTTTCTTTTGCTTAAAGATTGTCACCTGAGCTAGGCACTGTTGCCCTGCTTCCTCAGTTTCAGAGGGTACCTTTTTCAGGGTTGCTTTTTGACCGGGTCTCCTCGCCATTGTATTTTTTTATTTTATTTTTTTTGCTTAAAGATTGCCACCTGAGCTAGCCTCTGTTGCGCTTCTTTCTCAGTTCTAGAGGGTAGATTTCTCCGTGTTGCTTTTTCCCCAGGTCTCCACGCACTTCCTTTTATTTTTCCTTAAAAATTGCCACCTGAGCTAGCCTCTGTTGTCCATCTTCGTCGGTTTCAGAGGGTAGATTTCTCACTGTTGCTTTTTTGCCAGGTCTGCACGCCCTTGTGTTTTTCTTCTGCTTAAAGGTTGCAACCTGAGCTAGCTTCTTTTGCCCATGTTCCTCAGTTTCAGAGGGTGGATTTCTCCGTGTTGCTTTTTCCCCAGGCCTCCACGCCCTTGTGTGTTTCTTTTGCTTAACGATTGCCACCTGAGGTAGCCTCTGTAGCCCATCTTCGTCCCTTTCAGAGGGTGGATTTCTCAGTGTTGCCTTTTCCCCAGCTCCCCACGCCCTTGTGTGTTTCTTTTGCTTAAAGATTGCCACCTGAAGCCAGCCTCTCTTGCCCATCTTCCTCAGTTTCAGAGGGTAGATATTTCAGGGTTGCTTTTTCCCCAGGTCTCCACGCCTTTGTGTTTTGTTTTTGCTTAACGATTGCCACCTGAGCTAGCCTCTCTTGCCCATGTTCCTCAGTTTCAGAGGGTAGATATTTCAGGGTTGCTTTGTCCCCAGGGCTCCACGCCTTTGTGCTTTGTTTTTGCTTAAGGATTGCCACCTGAGGTAGCCTCTCTTGCCCATCTTCCTCAGTTTCAGAGGGTGGATTTCTCCGTGTTGCTTTTTCCCCAGGTCTCCACGCCCTTGTGTGTTTCTTTTGCTTAAAGATTGCCACCTGAGCTAGCCTCTGTTGCCCATCTTCGTCCGTTTCAGAGGGTGGATTTCTCAGTGTTGCCTTTTCGCCAGCTCCCCACGCCCTTGTGTGTTTCTTTTGCTTAAAGATTGTCACCTGAGCTAGGCACTGTTGCCCTGCTTCCTCAGTTTCAGAGGGTACCTTTTTCAGGGTTGCTTTTTCACCGGGTCTCCTCGCCATTGTATTTTTTTATCTTATTTTTTTTGCTTAAAGATTGCCACCTGAGCTAGCCTCTGTTGCGCTTCTTTCTCAGTTCTAGAGGGTAGATTTCTCCGTGTTGCTTTTTCCCCAGGTCTCCACGCACTTCCTTTTATTTTTCCTTAAAAATTGCCACCTGAGCTAGCCTCTGTTGTCCATCTTCGTCGGTTTCAGAGGGTAGATTTCTCACTGTTGCTTTTTTGCCAGGTCTGCACGCCCTTGTGTTTTTTTTCTG
>NW_027225457.1:0-27485 GCF_041296235.1 Equus asinus | reverse complement strand
CTCGAACGTGCCAGAATGACGTGCCAGAGACACCGGATGCACCTGCCGAGCACGCCGGAACCTCCTCTTCGACTCGCCGGAACCACCAGCCAGAGACGCCAAAATCCCCTGCCAGGTAGGCCAGAATCACATGGCGGACGCTCCGGAATCTCCCGCCGGGAAGGTAGGAACCACCTCTCAAACATACTGGAAGCACGTGCCGGACATGCCGGCACCACGTACCGGACAGACCAGAAACACCTGCCGGACCTGCCTGAACCACCTGCCTGAGCACACCGGAACAACTTGCTCGACTCGCTGGAGCCACCTGCTGGACACCCCAAAATCACCAGCCAGCTATGCCAGAACCACTTGCCGTACACTCCGGAATCACCTGCTGGTTACACCAGAGCCACTTGGTGGACAATCCAGAATCACCTGCCGGACATGCCAGAACCACCTGTCACACATGCCGGAACCACGTGCCTGACACGCCGGAACCACCTCGCGGACAGACCGGAACCACCTACCAGACATGCCTGAACCACCTGCCGAGCATGCCGGAACCACCTGCCGGACACGCCAAAATCACCTGCGGGCTAGGCCAGAACCACTTGTAGGACTCTCCTGGAGCACCTTCCGGGCATGCGGGAACCACCTCTCAGACGTGCCAGAACCACGCGCGGCACATGACGGAACCCATTACCGGACAGACCGGAACCACCTGCGGACACGCCAGAATCACCTGCCAAGAACACCGGAACCACCTGAACAGCTCGCCAGAAACACCTGCCGGACATGCCAAAATCACCTGCCGGCTACACCAGAACCTCTTGCCGGACACTCCGGAATCACCTGCCAGACATGATGCAACCAAATGTCAGACGTGCCAGAACCACGTGCCAGAGACACCGGATGCAACTGCCGAGCATGCCGGAACCTCCTGCTCAACTCGCTGTAAACCACCTGCCGGGGACGCCAAAATCACCTGTCAGCTAGGCCAGAACCACGTGGCGGACTCTATGGAATCACCCGCCGGGCATGCCGGAACCAGCTCTCAGACGTGCCAGAAGCACGTGCCGGACACGCCGGAACACCTACTAGAGAGACCGGAACCACCTGCCAGACCCGCCTGAACCACCTGCTGAGTACGCTGGAACAACCTGCTCTACTCGCTGGAGCCACCTGCTGGACACGCCAAAATCACCTGATGGCTACGCCAGCACCACTCGGCAGACAAGCCAGAATCACCTGCAGGGTATGCCGGAACCACCTCTCAGACGTGCCAGAACCCCTTGTCGGACACTCCGGAATCACCTGTCAGGCATGCCGGAACCACCTCTCGAACGTGCCAGAATGACGTGCCAGAGACACCGGATGCACCTGCCGAGCACGCCGGAACCACCAGCCAGAGACGCCAAAATCCCCTGCCAGGTAGGCCAGAATCACATGGCGGACGCTCCGGAATCTCCCGCCGGGAAGGTAGGAACCACCTCTCAAACATACTGGAAGCACGTGCCGGACATGCCGGCACCACGTACCGGACAGACCAGAAACACCTGCCGGACCTGCCTGAACCACCTGCTGAGCACACCGGAACAACTTGCTCGACTCGCTGGAGCCACCTGCTGGACACCCCAAAATCACCAGCCAGCTATGCCAGAACCACTTGCCGTACACTCCGGAATCACCTGCTGGTTACACCAGAGCCACTTGGTGGACAATCCAGAATCACCTGCCGGACATGCCAGAACCACCTGTCACACATGCCGGAACCACGTGCCTGACACGCCGGAACACCCTCGCGGACAGACCGGAACCACCTACCAGACATGCCTGAACCACCTGCCGAGCATGCCGGAACCACCTGCCGGACACGCCAAAATCACCTGCGGGCTAGGCCAGAACCACTTGTAGGACTCTCCTGGAGCACCTGCCGGGCATGCGGGAACCACCTCTCAGACGTGCCAGAACCACGCGCGGCACATGACGGAACCCATTACCGGACAGACCGGAACCACCTGCCGGACACGCCAGAATCACCTGCCAAGAACACCGGAACCACCTGAACAGCTCGCCAGAAACACCTGCCGGACATGCCAAAATCACCTGCCGGCTACACCAGAACCTCTTGCCGGACACTCCGGAATCACCTGCCAGACATGATGCAACCAAATGTCAGACGTGCCAGAACCACGTGCCAGAGACACCGGATGCAACTGCCGAGCATGCCGGAACCTCCTGCTCAACTCGCTGTAACCACCTGCCGGGGACGCCAAAATCACCTGTCAGCTAGGCCAGAACCACGTGGCGGACTCTATGGAATCACCCGCCGGGCATGCCGGAACCAGCTCTCAGACGTGCCAGAAGCACGTGCCGGACACGCCGGAACCACCTACTAGAGAGACCGGAACCACCTGCCAGACCCGCCTGAACCACCTGCTGAGTACGCTGGAACAACCTGCTCTACTCGCTGAGCCACCTGCTGGACACGCCAAAATCACCTGATGGCTACGCCAGCACCACTCGGCAGACAAGCCAGAATCACCTGCAGGGTATGCCGGAACCACCTCTCAGACGTGCCAGAACCCCTTGTCGGACACTCCGGAATCACCTGTCAGGCATGCCGGAACCACCTCTCGAACGTGCCAGAATGACGTGCCAGAGACACCGGATGCACCTGCCGAGCACGCCGGAACCACCAGCCAGAGACGCCAAAATCCCCTGCCAGGTAGGCCAGAATCACATGGCGGACGCTCCGGAATCTCCCGCCGGGAAGGTAGGAACCACCTCTCAAACATACTGGAAGCACGTGCCGGACATGCCGGCACCACGTACCGGACAGACCAGAAACACCTGCCGGACCTGCCTGAACCACCTGCTGAGCACACCGGAACAACTTGCTCGACTCGCTGGAGCCACCTGCTGGACACCCCAAAATCACCAGCCAGCTATGCCAGAACCACTTGCCGTACACTCCGGAATCACCTGCTGGTTACACCAGAGCCACTTGGTGGACAATCCAGAATCACCTGCCGGACATGCCAGAACCACCTGTCACACATGCCGGAACCACGTGCCTGACACGCCGGAACCACCTCGCGGACAGACCGGAACCACCTACCAGACATGCCTGAACCACCTGCCGAGCATGCCGGAACCACCTGCCGGACACGCCAAAATCACCTGCGGGCTAGGCCAGAACCACTTGTAGGACTCTCCTGGAGCACCTGCCGGGCATGCGGGAACCACCTCTCAGACGTGCCAGAACCACGCGCGGCACATGACGGAACCCATTACCGGACAGACCGGAACCACCTGCCGGACACGCCAGAATCACCTGCCAAGAACACCGGAACCACCTGAACAGCTCGCCAGAAACACCTGCCGGACATGCCAAAATCACCTGCCGGCTACACCAGAACCTCTTGCCGGACACTCCGGAATCACCTGCCAGACATGATGCAACCAAATGTCAGACGTGCCAGAACCACGTGCCAGAGACACCGGATGCAACTGCCGAGCATGCCGGAACCTCCTGCTCAACTCGCTGTAACCACCTGCCGGGGACGCCAAAATCACCTGTCAGCTAGGCCAGAACCACGTGGCGGACTCTATGGAATCACCCGCCGGGCATGCCGGAACCAGCTCTCAGACGTGCCAGAAGCACGTGCCGGACACGCCGGAACCACCTACTAGAGAGACCGGAACCACCTGCCAGACCCGCCTGAACCACCTGCTGAGTACGCTGGAACAACCTGCTCTACTCGCTGGAGCCACCTGCTGGACACGCCAAAATCACCTGATGGCTACGCCAGCACCACTCGGCAGACAAGCCAGAATCACCTGCAGGGTATGCCGGAACCACCTCTCAGACGTGCCAGAACCCCTTGTCGGACACTCCGGAATCACCTGTCAGGCATGCCGGAACCACCTCTCGAACGTGCCAGAATGACGTGCCAGAGACACCGGATGCACCTGCCGAGCACGCCGGAACCTCCTCTTCGACTCGCCGGAACCACCAGCCAGAGACGCCAAAATCCCCTGCCAGGTAGGCCAGAATCACATGGCGGACGCTCCGGAATCTCCCGCCGGGAAGGTAGGAACCACCTCTCAAACATACTGGAAGCACGTGCCGGACATGCGGCACCACGTACCGGACAGACCAGAAACACCTGCCGGACCTGCCTGAACCACCTGCTGAGCACACCGGAACAACTTGCTCGACTCGCTGGAGCCACCTGCTGGACACCCCAAAATCACCAGCCAGCTATGCCAGAACCACTTGCCGTACACTCCGGAATCACCTGCTGGTTACACCAGAGCCACTTGGTGGACAATCCAGAATCACCTGCCGGACATGCCAGAACCACCTGTCACACATGCCGGAACCACGTGCCTGACACGCCGGAACCACCTCGCGGACAGACCGGAACCACCTACCAGACATGCCTGAACCACCTGCCGAGCATGCCGGAACCACCTGCCGGACACGCCAAAATCACCTGCGGGCTAGGCCAGAACCACTTGTAGGACTCTCCTGGAGCACCTGCCGGGCATGCGGGAACCACCTCTCAGACGTGCCAGAACCACGCGCGGCACATGACGGAACCCATTACCGGACAGACCGGAACCACCTGCCGGACACGCCAGAATCACCTGCCAAGAACACCGGAACCACCTGAACAGCTCGCCAGAAACACCTGCCGGACATGCCAAAATCACCTGCCGGCTACACCAGAACCTCTTGCCGACACTCCGGAATCACCTGCCAGACATGATGCAACCAAATGTCAGACGTGCCAGAACCACGTGCCAGAGACACCGATGCAACTGCCGAGCATGCCGGAACCTCCTGCTCAACTCGCTGTAACCACCTGCCGGGGACGCCAAAATCACCTGTCAGCTAGGCCAGAACCACGTGGCGGACTCTATGGAATCACCCGCCGGGCATGCCGGAACCAGCTCTCAGACGTGCCAGAAGCACGTGCCGGACACGCCGGAACCACCTACTAGAGAGACCGGAACCACCTGCCAGACCCGCCTGAACCACCTGCTGAGTACGCTGGAACAACCTGCTCTACTCGCTGGAGCCACCTGCTGGACACGCCAAAATCACCTGATGGCTACGCCAGCACCACTCGGCAGACAAGCCAGAATCACCTGCAGGGTATGCCGGAACCACCTCTCAGACGTGCCAGAACCCCTTGTCGGACACTCCGGAATCACCTGTCAGGCATGCCGGAACCACCTCTCGAACGTGCCAGAATGACGTGCCAGAGACACCGGATGCACCTGCCGAGCACGCCGGAACCTCCTCTTCGACTCGCCGGAACCACCAGCCAGAGACGCCAAAATCCCCTGCCAGGTAGGCCAGAATCACATGGCGGACGCTCCGGAATCTCCCGCCGGGAAGGTAGGAACCACCTCTCAAACATACTGGAAGCACGTGCCGGACATGCCGGCACCACGTACCGGACAGACCAGAAACACCTGCCGGACCTGCCTGAACCACCTGCTGAGCACACCGGAACAACTTGCTCGACTCGCTGGAGCCACCTGCTGGACACCCCAAAATCACCAGCCAGCTATGCCAGAACCACTTGCCGTACACTCCGGAATCACCTGCTGGTTACACCAGAGCCACTTGGTGGACAATCCAGAATCACCTGCCGGACATGCCAGAACCACCTGTCACACATGCCGGAACCACGTGCCTGACACGCCGGAACCACCTCGCGGACAGACCGGAACCACCTACCAGACATGCCTGAACCACCTGCCGAGCATGCCGAACCACCTGCCGGACACGCCAAAATCACCTGCGGGCTAGGCCAGAACCACTTGTAGGACTCTCCTGGAGCACCTGCCGGGCATGCGGGAACCACCTCTCAGACGTGCCAGAACCACGCGCGGCACATGACGGAACCCATTACCGGACAGACCGGAACCACCTGCCGGACACGCCAGAATCACCTGCCAAGAACACCGGAACCACCTGAACAGCTCGCCAGAAACACCTGCCGGACATGCCAAAATCACCTGCCGGCTACACCAGAACCTCTTGCCGGACACTCCGGAATCACCTGCCAGACATGATGCAACCAAATGTCAGACGTGCCAGAACCACGTGCCAGAGACACCGGATGCAACTGCCGAGCATGCCGGAACCTCCTGCTCAACTCGCTGTAACCACCTGCCGGGGACGCCAAAATCACCTGTTCAGCTAGGCCAGAACCACGTGGCGGACTCTATGGAATCACCCGCCGGGCATGCCGGAACCAGCTCTCAGACGTGCCAGAAGCACGTGCCGGACACGCCGGAACCACCTACTAGAGAGACCGGAACCACCTGCCAGACCCGCCTGAACCACCTGCTGAGTACGCTGGAACAACCTGCTCTACTCGCTGGAGCCACCTGCTGGACACGCCAAAATCACCTGATGGCTACGCCAGCACCACTCGGCAGACAAGCCAGAATCACCTGCAGGGTATGCCGGAACCACCTCTCAGACGTGCCAGAACCCCTTGTCGGACACTCCGGAATCACCTGTCAGGCATGCCGGAACCACCTCTCGAACGTGCCAGAATGACGTGCCAGAGACACCGGATGCACCTGCCGAGCACGCCGGAACCTCCTCTTCGACTCGCCGGAACCACCAGCCAGAGACGCCAAAATCCCCTGCCAGGTAGGCCAGAATCACATGGCGGACGCTCCGGAATCTCCCGCCGGGAAGGTAGGAACCACCTCTCAAACATACTGGAAGCACGTGCCGGACATGCCGGCACCACGTACCGGACAGACCAGAAACACCTGCCGGACCTGCCTGAACCACCTGCTGAGCACACCGGAACAACTTGCTCGACTCGCTGGAGCCACCTGCTGGACACCCCAAAATCACCAGCCAGCTATGCCAGAACCACTTGCCGTACACTCCGGAATCACCTGCTGGTTACACCAGAGCCACTTGGTGGACAATCCAGAATCACCTGCCGGACATGCCAGAACCACCTGTCACACATGCCGGAACCACGTGCCTGACACGCCGGAACCACCTCGCGGACAGACCGGAACCACCTACCAGACATGCCTGAACCACCTGCCGAGCATGCCGGAACCACCTGCCGGACACGCCAAAATCACCTGCGGGCTAGGCCAGAACCACTTGTAGGACTCTCCTGGAGCACCTGCCGGGCATGCGGGAACCACCTCTCAGACGTGCCAGAACCACGCGCGGCACATGACGGAACCCATTACCGGACAGACCGGAACCACCTGCCGGACACGCCAGAATCACCTGCCAAGAACACCGGAACCACCTGAACAGCTCGCCAGAAACACCTGCCGGACATGCCAAAATCACCTGCCGGCTACACCAGAACCTCTTGCCGGACACTCCGGAATCACCTGCCAGACATGATGCAACCAAATGTCAGACGTGCCAGAACCACGTGCCAGAGACACCGGATGCAACTGCCGAGCATGCCGGAACCTCCTGCTCAACTCGCTGTAACCACCTGCCGGGGACGCCAAAATCACCTGTCAGCTAGGCCAGAACCACGTGGCGGACTCTATGGAATCACCCGCCGGGCATGCCGGAACCAGCTCTCAGACGTGCCAGAAGCACGTGCCGGACACGCCGGAACCACCTACTAGAGAGACCGGAACCACCTGCCAGACCCGCCTGAACCACCTGCTGAGTACGCTGGAACAACCTGCTCTACTCGCTGGAGCCACCTGCTGGACACGCCAAAATCACCTGATGGCTACGCCAGCACCACTCGGCAGACAAGCCAGAATTCACCTGCAGGGTATGCCGGAACCACCTCTCAGACGTGCCAGAACCCCTTGTCGGACACTCCGGAATCACCTGTCAGGCATGCCGGAACCACCTCTCGAACGTGCCAGAATGACGTGCCAGAGACACCGGATGCACCTGCCGAGCACGCCGGAACCTCCTCTTCGACTCGCCGGAACCACCAGCCAGAGACGCCAAAATCCCCTGCCAGGTAGGCCAGAATCACATGGCGGACGCTCCGGATCTCCCGCCGGGAAGGTAGGAACCACCTCTCAAACATACTGGAAGCACGTGCCGGACATGCCGGCACCACGTACCGGACAGACCAGAAACACCTGCCGGACCTGCCTGAACCACCTGCTGAGCACACCGGAACAACTTGCTCGACTCGCTGGAGCCACCTGCTGGACACCCCAAAATCACCAGCCAGCTATGCCAGAACCACTTGCCGTACACTCCGGAATCACCTGCTGGTTACACCAGAGCCACTTGGTGGACAATCCAGAATCACCTGCCGGACATGCCAGAACCACCTGTCACACATGCCGGAACCACGTGCCTGACACGCCGGAACCACCTCGCGGACAGACCGGAACCACCTACCAGACATGCCTGAACCACCTGCCGAGCATGCCGGAACCACCTGCCGGACACGCCAAAATCACCTGCGGGCTAGGCCAGAACCACTTGTAGGACTCTCCTGGAGCACCTGCCGGGCATGCGGGAACCACCTCTCAGACGTGCCAGAACCACGCGCGGCACATGACGGAACCCATTACCGGACAGACCGGAACCACCTGCCGGACACGCCAGAATCACCTGCCAAGAACACCGGAACCACCTGAACAGCTCGCCAGAAACACCTGCCGGACATGCCAAAATCACCTGCCGGCTACACCAGAACCTCTTGCCGGACACTCCGGAATCACCTGCCAGACATGATGCAACCAAATGTCAGACGTGCCAGAACCACGTGCCAGAGACACCGGATGCAACTGCCGAGCATGCCGGAACCTCCTGCTCAACTCGCTGTAACCACCTGCCGGGGACGCCAAAATCACCTGTCAGCTAGGCCAGAACCACGTGGCGGACTCTATGGAATCACCCGCCGGGCATGCCGGAACCAGCTCTCAGACGTGCCAGAAGCACGTGCCGGACACAGCCGGAACCACCTACTAGAGAGACCGGAACCACCTGCCAGACCCGCCTGAACCACCTGCTGAGTACGCTGGAACAACCTGCTCTACTCGCTGGAGCCACCTGCTGGACACGCCAAAATCACCTGATGGCTACGCCAGCACCACTCGGCAGACAAGCCAGAATTCACCTGCAGGGTATGCCGGAACCACCTCTCAGACGTGCCAGAACCCCTTGTCGGACACTCCGGAATCACCTGTCAGGCATGCCGGAACCACCTCTCGAACGTGCCAGAATGACGTGCCAGAGACACCGGATGCACCTGCCGAGCACGCCGGAACCTCCTCTTCGACTCGCCGGAACCACCAGCCAGAGACGCCAAAATCCCCTGCCAGGTAGGCCAGAATCACATGGCGGACGCTCCGGAATCTCCCGCCGGGAAGGTAGGAACCACCTCTCAAACATACTGGAAGCACGTGCCGGACATGCCGGCACCACGTACCGGACAGACCAGAAACACCTGCCGGACCTGCCTGAACCACCTGCTGAGCACACCGGAACAACTTGCTCGACTCGCTGAGCCACCTGCTGGACACCCCAAAATCACCAGCCAGCTATGCAGAACCACACTTGCCGTACACTCCGGAATCACCTGCTGGTTACACCAGAGCCACTTGGTGGACAATCCAGAATCACCTGCCGGACATGCCAGAACCACCTGTCACACATGCCGGAACCACGTGCCTGACACGCCGGAACCACCTCGCGGACAGACCGGAACCACCTACCAGACATGCCTGAACCACCTGCCGAGCATGCCGGAACCACCTGCCGGACACGCCAAAATCACCTGCGGGCTAGGCCAGAACCACTTGTAGGACTCTCCTGGAGCACCTGCCGGGCATGCGGGAACCACCTCTCAGACGTGCCAGAACCACGCGCGGCACATGACGGAACCCATTACCGGACAGACCGGAACCACCTGCCGGACACGCCAGAATCACCTGCCAAGAACACCGGAACCACCTGAACAGCTCGCCAGAAACACCTGCCGGACATGCCAAAATCACCTGCCGGCTACACCAGAACCTCTTGCCGGACACTCCGGAATCACCTGCCAGACATGATGCAACCAAATGTCAGACGTGCCAGAACCACGTGCCAGAGACACCGGATGCAACTGCCGAGCATGCCGGAACCTCCTGCTCAACTCGCTGTAACCACCTGCCGGGGACGCCAAAATCACCTGTCAGCTAGGCCAGAACCACGTGGCGGACCTCTATGGAATCACCCGCCGGGCATGCCGGAACCAGCTCTCAGACGTGCCAGAAGCACGTGCCGGACACGCCGGAACCACCTACTAGAGAGACCGGAACCACCTGCCAGACCCGCCTGAACCACCTGCTGAGTACGCTGGAACAACCTGCTCTACTCGCTGGAGCCACCTGCTGGACACGCCAAAATCACCTGATGGCTACGCCAGCACCACTCGGCAGACAAGCCAGAATCACCTGCAGGGTATGCCGGAACCACCTCTCAGACGTGCCAGAACCCCTTGTCGGACACTCCGGAATCACCTGTCAGGCATGCCGGAACCACCTCTCGAACGTGCCAGAATGACGTGCCAGAGACACCGGATGCACCTGCCGAGCACAGCCGGAACCTCCTCTTCGACTCGCCCGGAACCACCAGCCAGAGACGCCAAAATCCCCTGCCAGGTAGGCCAGAATCACATGGCGGACGCTCCGGAATCTCCCGCCGGGAAGGTAGGAACCACCTCTCAAACATACTGGAAGCACGTGCCGGACATGCCGGCACCACGTACCGGACAGACCAGAAACACCTGCCGGACCTGCCTGAACCACCTGCTGAGCACACCGGAACAACTTGCTCGACTCGCTGGAGCCACCTGCTGGACACCCCAAAATCACCAGCCAGCTATGCCAGAACCACTTGCCGTACACTCCGGAATCACCTGCTGGTTACACCAGAGCCACTTGGTGGACAATCCAGAATCACCTGCCGGACATGCCAGAACCACCTGTCACACATGCCGGAACCACGTGCCTGACACGCCGGAACCACCTCGCGGACAGACCGGAACCACCTACCAGACATGCCTGAACCACCTGCCGAGCATGCCGGAACCACCTGCCGGACACGCCAAAATCACCTGCGGGCTAGGCCAGAACCACTTGTAGGACTCTCCTGGAGCACCTGCCGGGCATGCGGGAACCACCTCTCAGACGTGCCAGAACCACGCGCGGCACATGACGGAACCCATTACCGGACAGACCGGAACCACCTGCCGGACACGCCAGA
The DNA here is from genome assembly GCF_041296235.1 of Equus asinus. Lineage (NCBI taxonomy): Eukaryota > Metazoa > Chordata > Mammalia > Perissodactyla > Equidae > Equus > Equus asinus. The sequence goes on along the minus strand of NW_027225457.1, from coordinate 16,249 downwards.
ATCACCTGCCAAGAACACCGGAACCACCTGAACAGCTCGCCAGAAACACCTGCCGGACATGCCAAAATCACCTGCCGGCTACACCAGAACCTCTTGCCGGACACTCCGGAATCACCTGCCAGACATGATGCAACCAAATGTCAGACGTGCCAGAACCACGTGCCAGAGACACCGGATGCAACTGCCGAGCATGCCGGAACCTCCTGCTCAACTCGCTGTAACCACCTGCCGGGGACGCCAAAATCACCTGTTCAGCTAGGCCAGAAACCACGTGGCGGACTCTATGGAATCACCCGCCGGGCATGCCGGAACCAGCTCTCAGACGTGCCAGAAGCACGTGCCGGACACGCCGGAACCACCTACTAGAGAGACCGGAACCACCTGCCAGACCCGCCTGAACCACCTGCTGAGTACGCTGGAACAACCTGCTCTACTCGCTGGAGCCACCTGCTGGACACGCCAAAATCACCTGATGGCTACGCCAGCACCACTCGGCAGACAAGCCAGAATCACCTGCAGGGTATGCCGGAACCACCTCTCAGACGTGCCAGAACCCCTTGTCGGACACTCCGGAATCACCTGTCAGGCATGCCGGAACCACCTCTCGAACGTGCCAGAATGACGTGCCAGAGACACCGGATGCACCTGCCGAGCACGCCGGAACCTCCTCTTCGACTCGCCGGAACCACCAGCCAGAGACGCCAAAATCCCCTGCCAGGTAGGCCAGAATCACATGGCGGACGCTCCGGAATCTCCCGCCGGGAAGGGTAGGAACCACCTCTCAAACATACTGGAAGCACGTGCCGGACATGCCGGCACCACGTACTGGACAGACCAGAAACACCTGCCGGACCTGCCTGAACCACCTGCTGAGCACACCGGAACAACTTGCTCGACTCGCTGGAGCCACCTGCTGGACACCCCAAAATCACCAGCCAGCTATGCCAGAACCACTTGCCGTACACTCCGGAATCACCTGCTGGTTACACCAGAGCCACTTGTAGGACAATCCAGAATCACCTGCCGGACATGCCAGAACCACCTGTCACACATGCCGGAACCACGTGCCTGACACGCCGGAACCACCTCGCGGACAGACCGGAACCACCTACCAGACATGCCTGAACCACCTGCCGAGCATGCCGGAACCACCTGCCGGACACGCCAAAATCACCTGCGGGCTAGGCCAGAACCACTTGTAGGACTCTCCTGGAGCACCTGCCGGGCATGCGGGAACCACCTCTCAGACGTGCCAGAACCACGCGCGGCACATGACGGAACCCATTACCGGACAGACCGGAACCACCTGCCGGACACGCCAGAATCACCTGCCAAGAACACCGGAACCACCTGAACAGCTCGCCAGAAACACCTGCCGGACATGCCAAAATCACCTGCCGGCTACACCAGAACCTCTTGCCGGACACTCCGGAATCACCTGCCAGACATGATGCAACCAAATGTCAGACGTGCCAGAACCACGTGCCAGAGACACCGGATGCAACTGCCGAGCATGCCGGAACCCTCCTGCTCAACTCGCTGTAACCACCTGCCGGGGACGCCAAAATTCACCTGTTCAGCTAGGCCAGAACCACGTGGCGGACTCTATGGAATCACCCGCCGGGCATGCCGGAACCAGCTCTCAGACGTGCCAGAAGCACGTGCCGGACACGCCGGAACCACCTACTAGAGAGACCGGAACCACCTGCCAGACCCGCCTGAACCACCTGCTGAGTACGCTGGAACAACCTGCTCTTACTCGCTGGAGCCACCTGCTGGACACGCCAAAATCACCTGATGGCTACGCCAGCACCACTCGCAGACAAGCCAGAATCACCTGCAGGGTATGCCGGAACCACCTCTCAGACGTGCCAGAACCCCTTGTCGGACACTCCGGAATCACCTGTCAGGCATGCCGGAACCACCTCTCGAACGTGCCAGAATGACGTGCCAGAGACACCGGATGCACCTGCCGAGCACGCCGGAACCTCCTCTTCGACTCGCCGGAACCACCAGCCAGAGACGCCAAAATCCCCTGCCAGGTAGGCCAGAATCACATGGCGGACGCTCCGGAATCTCCCGCCGGAAGGTAGGAACCACCTCTCAAACATACTGGAAGCACGTGCCGGACATGCCGGCACCACGTACTGGACAGACCAGAAACACCTGCCGGACCTGCCTGAACCACCTGCTGAGCACACCGGAACAACTTGCTCGACTCGCTGGAGCCACCTGCTGGACACCCCAAAATCACCAGCCAGCTATGCCAGAACCACTTGCCGTACACTCCGGAATCACCTGCTGGTTACACCAGAGCCACTTGGTGGACAATCCAGAATCACCTGCCGGACATGCCAGAACCACCTGTCACACATGCCGGAACCACGTGCCTGACACGCCGGAACCACCTCGCGGACAGACCGGAACCACCTACCAGACATGCCTGAACCACCTGCCGAGCATGCCGGAACCACCTGCCGGACACGGCCAAAATCACCTGCGGGCTAGGCCAGAACCACTTGTAGGACTCTCCTGGAGCACCTGCCGGGCATGCGGGAACCACCTCTCAGACGTGCCAGAACCACGCGCGGCACATGACGGAACCCATTACCGGACAGACCGGAACCACCTGCCGGACACGCCAGAATCACCTGCCAAGAACACCGGAACCACCTGAACAGCTCGCCAGAAACACCTGCCGGACATGCCAAAATCACCTGCCGGCTACACCAGAACCTCTTGCCGGACACTCCGGAATCACCTGCCAGACATGATGCAACCAAATGTCAGACGTGCCAGAACCACGTGCCAGAGACACCGGATGCAACTGCCGAGCATGCCGGAACCTCCTGCTCAACTCGCTGTAACCACCTGCCGGGGACGCCAAAATCACCTGTTCAGCTAGGCCAGAACCACGTGGCGGACTCTATGGAATCACCCGCCGGGCATGCCGGAACCAGCTCTCAGACGTGCCAGAAGCACGTGCCGGACACGCCGGAACCACCTACTAGAGAGACCGGAACCACCTGCCAGACCCGCCTGAACCACCTGCTGAGTACGCTGGAACAACCTGCTCTACTCGCTGGAGCCACCTGCTGGACACGCCAAAATCACCTGATGGCTACGCCAGCACCACTCGGCAGACAAGCCAGAATCACCTGCAGGGTATGCCGGAACCACCTCTCAGACGTGCCAGAACCCCTTGTCGGACACTCCGGAATCACCTGTCAGGCATGCCGGAACCACCTCTCGAACGTGCCAGAATGACGTGCCAGAGACACCGGATGCACCTGCCGAGCACAGCCGGAACCTCCTCTTCGACTCGCCGGAACCACCAGCCAGAGACGCCAAAATCCCCTGCCAGGTAGGCCAGAATCACATGGCGGACGCTCCGGAATCTCCCGCCGGGAAGGTAGGAACCACCTCTCAAACATACTGGAAGCACGTGCCGGACATGCCGGCACCACGTACTGGACAGACCAGAAACACCTGCCGGACCTGCCTGAACCACCTGCTGAGCACACCGGAACAACTTGCTCGACTCGCTGGAGCCACCTGCTGGACACCCCAAAATCACCAGCCAGCTATGCCAGAACCACTTGCCGTACACTCCGGAATCACCTGCTGGTTACACCAGAGCCACTTGGTGGACAATCCAGAATCACCTGCCGGACATGCCAGAACCACCTGTCACACATGCCGGAACCACGTGCCTGACACGCCGGAACCACCTCGCGGACAGACCGGAACCACCTACCAGACATGCCTGAACCACCTGCCGAGCATGCCGGAACCACCTGCCGGACACGCCAAAATCACCTGCGGGCTAGGCCAGAACCACTTGTAGGACTCTCCTGGAGCACCTGCCGGGCATGCGGGAACCACCTCTCAGACGTGCCAGAACCACGCGCGGCACATGACGGAACCCATTACCGGACAGACCGGAACCACCTGCCGGACACGCCAGAATCACCTGCCAAGAACACCGGAACCACCTGAACAGCTCGCCAGAAACACCTGCCGGACATGCCAAAATCACCTGCCGGCTACACCAGAACCTCTTGCCGGACACTCCGGAATCACCTGCCAGACATGATGCAACCAAATGTCAGACGTGCCAGAACCACGTGCCAGAGACACCGGATGCAACTGCCGAGCATGCCGGAACCTCCTGCTCAACTCGCTGTAACCACCTGCCGGGGACGCCAAAATCACCTGTTCAGCTAGGCCAGAACCACGTGGCGGACTCTATGGAATCACCCGCCGGGCATGCCGGAACCAGCTCTCAGACGTGCCAGAAGCACGTGCCGGACACGCCGGAACCACCTACTAGAGAGACCGGAACCACCTGCCAGACCCGCCTGAACCACCTGCTGAGTACGCTGGAACAACCTGCTCTACTCGCTGGAGCCACCTGCTGGACACGCCAAAATCACCTGATGGCTACGCCAGCACCACTCGGCAGACAAGCCAGAATCACCTGCAGGGTATGCCGGAACCACCTCTCAGACGTGCCAGAACCCCTTGTCGGACACTCCGGAATCACCTGTCAGGCATGCCGGAACCACCTCTCGAACGTGCCAGAATGACGTGCCAGAGACACCGGATGCACCTGCCGAGCACGCCGGAACCTCCTCTTCGACTCGCCGGAACCACCAGCCAGAGACGCCAAAATCCCCTGCCAGGTAGGCCAGAATCACATGGCGGACGCTCCGGAATCTCCCGCCGGGAAGGTAGGAACCACCTCTCAAACATACTGGAAGCACGTGCCGGACATGCCGGCACCACGTACTGGACAGACCAGAAACACCTGCCGGACCTGCCTGAACCACCTGCTGAGCACACCGGAACAACTTGCTCGACTCGCTGGAGCCACCTGCTGGACACCCCAAAATCACCAGCCAGCTATGCCAGAACCACTTGCCGTACACTCCGGAATCACCTGCTGGTTACACCAGAGCCACTTGGTGGACAATCCAGAATCACCTGCCGGACATGCCAGAACCACCTGTCACACATGCCGGAACCACGTGCCTGACACGCCGGAACCACCTCGCGGACAGACCGGAACCACCTACCAGACATGCCTGAACCACCTGCCGAGCATGCCGGAACCACCTGCCGGACACGCCAAAATCACCTGCGGGCTAGGCCAGAACCACTTGTAGGACTCTCCTGGAGCACCTGCCGGGCATGCGGGAACCACCTCTCAGACGTGCCAGAACCACGCGCGGCACATGACGGAACCCATTACCGGACAGACCGGAACCACCTGCCGGACACGCCAGAATCACCTGCCAAGAACACCGGAACCACCTGAACAGCTCGCCAGAAACACCTGCCGACATGCCAAAATCACCTGCCGGCTACACCAGAACCTCTTGCCGGACACTCCGGAATCACCTGCCAGACATGATGCAACCAAATGTCAGACGTGCCAGAACCACGTGCCAGAGACACCGGATGCAACTGCCGAGCATGCCGGAACCTCCTGCTCAACTCGCTGTAACCACCTGCCGGGGACGCCAAAATCACCTGTCAGCTAGGCCAGAACCACGTGGCGGACTCTATGGAATCACCCGCCGGGCATGCCGGAACCAGCTCTCAGACGTGCCAGAAGCACGTGCCGGACACGCCGGAACCACCTACTAGAGAGACCGGAACCACCTGCCAGACCCGCCTGAACCACCTGCTGAGTACGCTGGAACAACCTGCTCTACTCGCTGGAGCCACCTGCTGGACACGCCAAAATCACCTGATGGCTACGCCAGCACCACTCGGCAGACAAGCCAGAATCACCTGCAGGGTATGCCGGAACCACCTCTCAGACGTGCCAGAACCCCTTGTCGGACACTCCGGAATCACCTGTCAGGCATGCCGGAACCACCTCTCGAACGTGCCAGAATGACGTGCCAGAGACACCGGATGCACCTGCCGAGCACGCCGGAACCTCCTCTTCGACTCGCCGGAACCACCAGCCAGAGACGCCAAAATCCCCTGCCAGGTAGGCCAGAATCACATGGCGGACGCTCCGGAATCTCCCGCCGGGAAGGTAGGAACCACCTCTCAAACATACTGGAAGCACGTGCCGGACATGCCGGCACCACGTACTGGACAGACCAGAAACACCTGCCGGACCTGCCTGAACCACCTGCTGAGCACACCGGAACAACTTGCTCGACTCGCTGGAGCCACCTGCTGGACACCCCAAAATCACCAGCCAGCTATGCCAGAACCACTTGCCGTACACTCCGGAATCACCTGCTGGTTACACCAGAGCCACTTGGTGGACAATCCAGAATCACCTGCCGGACATGCCAGAACCACCTGTCACACATGCCGGAACCACGTGCCTGACACGCCGGAACCACCTCGCGGACAGACCGGAACCACCTACCAGACATGCCTGAACCACCTGCCGAGCATGCCGGAACCACCTGCCGGACACGCCAAAATCACCTGCGGGCTAGGCCAGAACCACTTGTAGGACTCTCCTGGAGCACCTGCCGGGCATGCGGGAACCACCTCTCAGACGTGCCAGAACCACGCGCGGCACATGACGGAACCCATTACCGGACAGACCGGAACCACCTGCCGGACACGCCAGAATCACCTGCCAAGAACACCGGAACCACCTGAACAGCTCGCCAGAAACACCTGCCGGACATGCCAAAATCACCTGCCGGCTACACCAGAACCTCTTGCCGGACACTCCGGAATCACCTGCCAGACATGATGCAACCAAATGTCAGACGTGCCAGAACCACGTGCCAGAGACACCGGATGCAACTGCCGAGCATGCCGGAACCTCCTGCTCAACTCGCTGTAACCACCTGCCGGGGACGCCAAAATCACCTGTCAGCTAGGCCAGAACCACGTGGCGGACTCTATGGAATCACCCGCCGGGCATGCCGGAACCAGCTCTCAGACGTGCCAGAAGCACGTGCCGGACACGCCGGAACCACCTACTAGAGAGACCGGAACCACCTGCCAGACCCGCCTGAACCACCTGCTGAGTACGCTGGAACAACCTGCTCTACTCGCTGGAGCCACCTGCTGGACACGCCAAAATCACCTGATGGCTACGCCAGCACCACTCGGCAGACAAGCCAGAATCACCTGCAGGGTATGCCGGAACCACCTCTCAGACGTGCCAGAACCCCTTGTCGGACACTCCGGAATCACCTGTCAGGCATGCCGGAACCACCTCTCGAACGTGCCAGAATGACGTGCCAGAGACACCGGATGCACCTGCCGAGCACGCCGGAACCTCCTCTTCGACTCGCCGGAACCACCAGCCAGAGACGCCAAAATCCCCTGCCAGGTAGGCCAGAATCACATGGCGGACGCTCCGGAATCTCCCGCCGGGAAGGTAGGAACCACCTCTCAAACATACTGGAAGCACGTGCCGGACATGCCGGCACCACGTACTGGACAGACCAGAAACACCTGCCGGACCTGCCTGAACCACCTGCTGAGCACACCGGAACAACTTGCTCGACTCGCTGGAGCCACCTGCTGGACACCCCAAAATCACCAGCCAGCTATGCCAGAACCACTTGCCGTACACTCCGGAATCACCTGCTGGTTACACCAGAGCCACTTGGTGGACAATCCAGAATCACCTGCCGGACATGCCAGAACCACCTGTCACACATGCCGGAACCACGTGCCTGACACGCCGGAACCACCTCGCGGACAGACCGGAACCACCTACCAGACATGCCTGAACCACCTGCCGAGCATGCCGGAACCACCTGCCGGACACGCCAAAATCACCTGCGGGCTAGGCCAGAACCACTTGTAGGACTCTCCTGGAGCACCTGCCGGGCATGCGGGAACCACCTCTCAGACGTGCCAGAACCACGCGCGGCACATGACGGAACCCATTACCGGACAGACCGGAACCACCTGCCGGACACGCCAGAATCACCTGCCAAGAACACCGGAACCACCTGAACAGCTCGCCAGAAACACCTGCCGGACATGCCAAAATCACCTGCCGGCTACACCAGAACCTCTTGCCGGACACTCCGGAATCACCTGCCAGACATGATGCAACCAAATGTCAGACGTGCCAGAACCACGTGCCAGAGACACCGGATGCAACTGCCGAGCATGCCGGAACCTCCTGCTCAACTCGCTGTAACCACCTGCCGGGGACGCCAAAATCACCTGTCAGCTAGGCCAGAACCACGTGGCGGACTCTATGGAATCACCCGCCGGGCATGCCGGAACCAGCTCTCAGACGTGCCAGAAGCACGTGCCGGACACGCCGGAACCACCTACTAGAGAGACCGGAACCACCTGCCAGACCCGCCTGAACCACCTGCTGAGTACGCTGGAACAACCTGCTCTACTCGCTGGAGCCACCTGCTGGACACGCCAAAATCACCTGATGGCTACGCCAGCACCACTCGGCAGACAAGCCAGAATCACCTGCAGGGTATGCCGGAACCACCTCTCAGACGTGCCAGAACCCCTTGTCGGACACTCCGGAATCACCTGTCAGGCATGCCGGAACCACCTCTCGAACGTGCCAGAATGACGTGCCAGAGACACCGGATGCACCTGCCGAGCACGCCGGAACCTCCTCTTCGACTCGCCGGAACCACCAGCCAGAGACGCCAAAATCCCCTGCCAGGTAGGCCAGAATCACATGGCGGACGCTCCGGAATCTCCCGCCGGGAAGGTAGGAACCACCTCTCAAACATACTGGAAGCACGTGCCGGACATGCCGGCACCACGTACTGGACAGACCAGAAACACCTGCCGGACCTGCCTGAACCACCTGCTGAGCACACCGGAACAACTTGCTCGACTCGCTGGAGCCACCTGCTGGACACCCCAAAATCACCAGCCAGCTATGCCAGAACCACTTGCCGTACACTCCGGAATCACCTGCTGGTTACACCAGAGCCACTTGGTGGACAATCCAGAATCACCTGCCGGACATGCCAGAACCACCTGTCACACATGCCGGAACCACGTGCCTGACACGCCGGAACCACCTCGCGGACAGACCGGAACCACCTACCAGACATGCCTGAACCACCTGCCGAGCATGCCGGAACCACCTGCCGGACACGCCAAAATCACCTGCGGGCTAGGCCAGAACCACTTGTAGGACTCTCCTGGAGCACCTGCCGGGCATGCGGGAACCACCTCTCAGACGTGCCAGAACCACGCGCGGCACATGACGGAACCCATTACCGGACAGACCGGAACCACCTGCCGGACACGCCAGAATCACCTGCCAAGAACACCGGAACCACCTGAACAGCTCGCCAGAAACACCTGCCGGACATGCCAAAATCACCTGCCGGCTACACCAGAACCTCTTGCCGGACACTCCGGAATCACCTGCCAGACATGATGCAACCAAATGTCAGACGTGCCAGAACCACGTGCCAGAGACACCGGATGCAACTGCCGAGCATGCCGGAACCTCCTGCTCAACTCGCTGTAACCACCTGCCGGGGACGCCAAAATCACCTGTCAGCTAGGCCAGAACCACGTGGCGGACTCTATGGAATCACCCGCCGGGCATGCCGGAACCAGCTCTCAGACGTGCCAGAAGCACGTGCCGGACACGCCGGAACCACCTACTAGAGAGACCGGAACCACCTGCCAGACCCGCCTGAACCACCTGCTGAGTACGCTGGAACAACCTGCTCTACTCGCTGGAGCCACCTGCTGGACACGCCAAAATCACCTGATGGCTACGCCAGCACCACTCGGCAGACAAGCCAGAATCACCTGCAGGGTATGCCGGAACCACCTCTCAGACGTGCCAGAACCCCTTGTCGGACACTCCGGAATCACCTGTCAGGCATGCCGGAACCACCTCTCGAACGTGCCAGAATGACGTGCCAGAGACACCGGATGCACCTGCCGAGCACGCCGGAACCTCCTCTTCGACTCGCCGGAACCACCAGCCAGAGACGCCAAAATCCCCTGCCAGGTAGGCCAGAATCACATGGCGGACGCTCCGGAATCTCCCGCCGGGAAGGTAGGAACCACCTCTCAAACATACTGGAAGCACGTGCCGGACATGCCGGCACCACGTACTGGACAGACCAGAAACACCTGCCGGACCTGCCTGAACCACCTGCTGAGCACACCGGAACAACTTGCTCGACTCGCTGGAGCCACCTGCTGGACACCCCAAAATCACCAGCCAGCTATGCCAGAACCACTTGCCGTACACTCCGGAATCACCTGCTGGTTACACCAGAGCCACTTGGTGGACAATCCAGAATCACCTGCCGGACATGCCAGAACCACCTGTCACACATGCCGGAACCACGTGCCTGACACGCCGGAACCACCTCGCGGACAGACCGGAACCACCTACCAGACATGCCTGAACCACCTGCCGAGCATGCCGGAACCACCTGCCGGACACGCCAAAATCACCTGCGGGCTAGGCCAGAACCACTTGTAGGACTCTCCTGGAGCACCTGCCGGGCATGCGGGAACCACCTCTCAGACGTGCCAGAACCACGCGCGGCACATGACGGAACCCATTACCGGACAGACCGGAACCACCTGCCGGACACGCCAGAATCACCTGCCAAGAACACCGGAACCACCTGAACAGCTCGCCAGAAACACCTGCCGGACATGCCAAAATCACCTGCCGGCTACACCAGAACCTCTTGCCGGACACTCCGGAATCACCTGCCAGACATGATGCAACCAAATGTCAGACGTGCCAGAACCACGTGCCAGAGACACCGGATGCAACTGCCGAGCATGCCGGAACCTCCTGCTCAACTCGCTGTAACCACCTGCCGGGGACGCCAAAATCACCTGTCAGCTAGGCCAGAACCACGTGGCGGACTCTATGGAATCACCCGCCGGGCATGCCGGAACCAGCTCTCAGACGTGCCAGAAGCACGTGCCGGACACGCCGGAACCACCTACTAGAGAGACCGGAACCACCTGCCAGACCCGCCTGAACCACCTGCTGAGTACGCTGGAACAACCTGCTCTACTCGCTGGAGCCACCTGCTGGACACGCCAAAATCACCTGATGGCTACGCCAGCACCACTCGGCAGACAAGCCAGAATCACCTGCAGGGTATGCCGGAACCACCTCTCAGACGTGCCAGAACCCCTTGTCGGACACTCCGGAATCACCTGTCAGGCATGCCGGAACCACCTCTCGAACGTGCCAGAATGACGTGCCAGAGACACCGGATGCACCTGCCGAGCACAGCCGGAACCTCCTCTTCGACTCGCCGGAACCACCAGCCAGAGACGCCAAAATCCCCTGCCAGGTAGGCCAGAATCACATGGCGGACGCTCCGGAATCTCCCGCCGGGAAGGTAGGAACCACCTCTCAAACATACTGGAAGCACGTGCCGGACATGCCGGCACCACGTACTGGACAGACCAGAAACACCTGCCGGACCTGCCTGAACCACCTGCTGAGCACACCGGAACAACTTGCTCGACTCGCTGGAGCCACCTGCTGGACACCCCAAAATCACCAGCCAGCTATGCCAGAACCACTTGCCGTACACTCCGGAATCACCTGCTGGTTACACCAGAGCCACTTGGTGGACAATCCAGAATCACCTGCCGGACATGCCAGAACCACCTGTCACACATGCCGGAACCACGTGCCTGACACGCCGGAACCACCTCGCGGACAGACCGGAACCACCTACCAGACATGCCTGAACCACCTGCCGAGCATGCCGGAACCACCTGCCGGACACGCCAAAATCACCTGCGGGCTAGGCCAGAACCACTTGTAGGACTCTCCTGGAGCACCTGCCGGGCATGCGGGAACCACCTCTCAGACGTGCCAGAACCACGCGCGGCACATGACGGAACCCATTACCGGACAGACCGGAACCACCTGCCGGACACGCCAGAATCACCTGCCAAGAACACCGGAACCACCTGAACAGCTCGCCAGAAACACCTGCCGGACATGCCAAAATCACCTGCCGGCTACACCAGAACCTCTTGCCGGACACTCCGGAATCACCTGCCAGACATGATGCAACCAAATGTCAGACGTGCCAGAACCACGTGCCAGAGACACCGGATGCAACTGCCGAGCATGCCGGAACCTCCTGCTCAACTCGCTGTAACCACCTGCCGGGACGCCAAAATCACCTGTCAGCTAGGCCAGAACCACGTGGCGGACTCTATGGAATCACCCGCCGGGCATGCCGGAACCAGCTCTCAGACGTGCCAGAAGCACGTGCCGGACACGCCGGAACCACCTACTAGAGAGACCGGAACCACCTGCCAGACCCGCCTGAACCACCTGCTGAGTACGCTGGAACAACCTGCTCTACTCGCTGGAGCCACCTGCTGGACACGCCAAAATCACCTGATGGCTACGCCAGCACCACTCGGCAGACAAGCCAGAATCACCTGCAGGGTATGCCGGAACCACCTCTCAGACGTGCCAGAACCCCTTGTCGGACACTCCGGAATCACCTGTCAGGCATGCCGGAACCACCTCTCGAACGTGCCAGAATGACGTGCCAGAGACACCGGATGCACCTGCCGAGCACGCCGGAACCTCCTCTTCGACTCGCCGGAACCACCAGCCAGAGACGCCAAAATCCCCTGCCAGGTAGGCCAGAATCACATGGCGGACGCTCCGGAATCTCCCGCCGGGAAGGTAGGAACCACCTCTCAAACATACTGGAAGCACGTGCCGGACATGCCGGCACCACGTACTGGACAGACCAGAAACACCTGCCGGACCTGCCTGAACCACCTGCTGAGCACACCGGAACAACTTGCTCGACTCGCTGGAGCCACCTGCTGGACACCCCAAAATCACCAGCCAGCTATGCCAGAACCACTTGCCGTACACTCCGGAATCACCTGCTGGTTACACCAGAGCCACTTGGTGGACAATCCAGAATCACCTGCCGGACATGCCAGAACCACCTGTCACACATGCCGGAACCACGTGCCTGACACGCCGGAACCACCTCGCGGACAGACCGGAACCACCTACCAGACATGCCTGAACCACCTGCCGAGCATGCCGGAACCACCTGCCGGACACGCCAAAATCACCTGCGGGCTAGGCCAGAACCACTTGTAGGACTCTCCTGGAGCACCTGCCGGGCATGCGGGAACCACCTCTCAGACGTGCCAGAACCACGCGCGGCACATGACGGAACCCATTACCGGACAGACCGGAACCACCTGCCGGACACGCCAGAATCACCTGCCAAGAACACCGGAACCACCTGAACAGCTCGCCAGAAACACCTGCCGGACATGCCAAAATCACCTGCCGGCTACACCAGAACCTCTTGCCGGACACTCCGGAATCACCTGCCAGACATGATGCAACCAAATGTCAGACGTGCCAGAACCACGTGCCAGAGACACCGGATGCAACTGCCGAGCATGCCGGAACCTCCTGCTCAACTCGCTGTAACCACCTGCCGGGGACGCCAAAATCACCTGTCAGCTAGGCCAGAACCACGTGGCGGACTCTATGGAATCACCCGCCGGGCATGCCGGAACCAGCTCTCAGACGTGCCAGAAGCACGTGCCGGACACGCCGGAACCACCTACTAGAGAGACCGGAACCACCTGCCAGACCCGCCTGAACCACCTGCTGAGTACGCTGGAACAACCTGCTCTACTCGCTGGAGCCACCTGCTGGACACGCCAAAATCACCTGATGGCTACGCCAGCACCACTCGGCAGACAAGCCAGAATCACCTGCAGGGTATGCCGGAACCACCTCTCAGACGTGCCAGAACCCCTTGTCGGACACTCCGGAATCACCTGTCAGGCATGCCGGAACCACCTCTCGAACGTGCCAGAATGACGTGCCAGAGACACCGGATGCACCTGCCGAGCACGCCGGAACCTCCTCTTCGACTCGCCGGAACCACCAGCCAGAGACGCCAAAATCCCCTGCCAGGTAGGCCAGAATCACATGGCGGACGCTCCGGAATCTCCCGCCGGGAAGGTAGGAACCACCTCTCAAACATACTGGAAGCACGTGCCGGACATGCCGGCACCACGTACTGGACAGACCAGAAACACCTGCCGGACCTGCCTGAACCACCTGCTGAGCACACCGGAACAACTTGCTCGACTCGCTGGAGCCACCTGCTGGACACCCCAAAATCACCAGCCAGCTATGCCAGAACCACTTGCCGTACACTCCGGAATCACCTGCTGGTTACACCAGAGCCACTTGGTGGACAATCCAGAATCACCTGCCGGACATGCCAGAACCACCTGTCACACATGCCGGAACCACGTGCCTGACACGCCGGAACCACCTCGCGGACAGACCGGAACCACCTACCAGACATGCCTGAACCACCTGCCGAGCATGCCGGAACCACCTGCCGGACACGCCAAAATCACCTGCGGGCTAGGCCAGAACCACTTGTAGGACTCTCCTGGAGCACCTGCCGGGCATGCGGGAACCACCTCTCAGACGTGCCAGAACCACGCGCGGCACATGACGGAACCCATTACCGGACAGACCGGAACCACCTGCTGGACACGCCAGAATCACCTGCCAAGAACACCGGAACCACCTGAACAGCTCGCCAGAAACACCTGCCGGACATGCCAAAATCACCTGCCGGCTACACCAGAACCTCTTGCCGGACACTCCGGAATCACCTGCCAGACATGATGCAACCAAATGTCAGACGTGCCAGAACCACGTGCCAGAGACACCGGATGCAACTGCCGAGCATGCCGGAACCTCCTGCTCAACTCGCTGTAACCACCTGCCGGGGACGCCAAAATCACCTGTCAGCTAGGCCAGAACCACGTGGCGGACTCTATGGAATCACCCGCCGGGCATGCCGGAACCAGCTCTCAGACGTGCCAGAAGCACGTGCCGGACACGCCGGAACCACCTACTAGAGAGACCGGAACCACCTGCCAGACCCGCCTGAACCACCTGCTGAGTACGCTGGAACAACCTGCTCTACTCGCTGGAGCCACCTGCTGGACACGCCAAAATCACCTGATGGCTACGCCAGCACCACTCGGCAGACAAGCCAGAATCACCTGCAGGGTATGCCGGAACCACCTCTCAGACGTGCCAGAACCCCTTGTCGGACACTCCGGAATCACCTGTCAGGCATGCCGGAACCACCTCTCGAACGTGCCAGAATGACGTGCCAGAGACACCGGATGCACCTGCCGAGCACGCCGGAACCTCCTCTTCGACTCGCCGGAACCACCAGCCAGAGACGCCAAAATCCCCTGCCAGGTAGGCCAGAATCACATGGCGGACGCTCCGGAATCTCCCGCCGGGAAGGTAGGAACCACCTCTCAAACATACTGGAAGCACGTGCCGGACATGCCGGCACCACGTACTGGACAGACAGAAACACCTGCCGGACCTGCCTGAACCACCTGCTGAGCACACCGGAACAACTTGCTCGACTCGCTGGAGCCACCTGCTGGACACCCCAAAATCACCAGCCAGCTATGCCAGAACCACTTGCCGTACACTCCGGAATCACCTGCTGGTTACACCAGAGCCACTTGGTGGACAATCCAGAATCACCTGCCGGACATGCCAGAACCACCTGTCACACATGCCGGAACCACGTGCCTGACACGCCGGAACCACCTCGCGGACAGACCGGAACCACCTACCAGACATGCCTGAACCACCTGCCGAGCATGCCGGAACCACCTGCCGGACACGCCAAAATCACCTGCGGGCTAGGCCAGAACCACTTGTAGGACTCTCCTGGAGCACCTGCCGGGCATGCGGGAACCACCTCTCAGACGTGCCAGAACCACGCGCGGCACATGACGGAACCCATTACCGGACAGACCGGAACCACCTGCCGGACACGCCAGAATCACCTGCCAAGAACACCGGAACCACCTGAACAGCTCGCCAGAAACACCTGCCGGACATGCCAAAATCACCTGCCGGCTACACCAGAACCTCTTGCCGGACACTCCGGAATCACCTGCCAGACATGATGCAACCAAATGTCAGACGTGCCAGAACCACGTGCCAGAGACACCGGATGCAACTGCCGAGCATGCCGGAACCTCCTGCTCAACTCGCTGTAACCACCTGCCGGGGACGCCAAAATCACCTGTCAGCTAGGCCAGAACCACGTGGCGGACTCTATGGAATCACCCGCCGGGCATGCCGGAACCAGCTCTCAGACGTGCCAGAAGCACGTGCCGGACACGCCGGAACCACCTACTAGAGAGACCAAAAAAAAAAAAAAAAACCAGCCTGAACCAC
>NW_027225456.1:0-12168 GCF_041296235.1 Equus asinus | reverse complement strand
CCGCTTCTGCCGCCGTTCCACCTTGCCAACCCAGCTCAGACAAAATGCCTACATCTTCCCCTTAAGCAACTGGGCTGAGTCCCACATGATTGTGCCCACCATGTGTTTAGCAGGAGAGAGACAATACGCTTTTCACCAACCACAGTTGACCACTGGTGGAGAGTAGTGTCAGAAAACGCCTATGTCAGAAAGGGCCCCTTTGCTCTCAGCCGTGCCCTCCATTGCTCTAGACGTGGAAGGCACAAAGCACTGCCTCCATCCTTCAATGGGAGACACGCCATAAACTGTCTTGCCTCCAGCCCTTTACGAAGCTGACAAACAACTCGCTTGCCACAGTCCTGTTACAGCAGACCGGGGAACTTCTCATACAAAAGGCAGCTCCAGTGGCATTTCTTCCCAGCCCTTAACTCGCCGCTTTAGAACTTCCGCTTCTGCCGCCGTTCCACCTTGCCAACCCAGCTCAGACAAAATGCCTACATCTTCCCCTTAAGCAACTGGGCTGAGTCCCACATGATTGTGCCACCATGTGGTTTAGCAGGAGAGAGACAATACGCTTTTCACCAACCACAGTTGACCACTGGTGGAGAGAGTGTCAGAAAACGCCTATGTCAGAAAGGCCCCTTTGCTCTCAGCCGTGCCCTCCATTGCTCTAGACGTGGAAGGCACAAAGCACTGCCTCCATCCTTCAATGGAGACACGCCATAAACTGTCTTGCCTCCAGCCCTTTACGAAGCTGACAAACAACTCGCTTGCCACAGTCCTGTTACAGCAGACCGGGGAACTTCTCATACAAAGGCAGCTCCAGTGGCATTTCTTCCCAGCCCTTAACTCGCCGCTTTAGAACTTCGCTTCTGCCGCCGTTCCACCCTTGCCAACCCAGCTCAGACAAAATGCCTACATCTTCCCCTTAAGCAACTGGGCTGAGTCCCACATGATTGTTGCCACCATGTGTTTAGCAGGAGAGAGACAATACGCCTTTTCACCAACCACAGTTGACCACTGGTGGGAGAGAGTGTCAGAAAACGCCTATGTCAGAAAGGCCCCTTTGCTCTCAGCCGTGCCCTCCATTGCTCTAGACGTGGAAGGCACAAAGCACTGCCTCCATCCTTCAATGGGAACACGCCATAAACTGTCTTGCCTCCAGCCCTTTACGAAGCTGACAAACAACTCGCTTGCCACAGTCCTGTTACAGCAGACCGGGAACTTCTCATACAAAGGCAGCTCCAATGGCATTTCTTCCCAGCCCTTAACTCGCCCGCTTTAGAACTTCCGCTTCTGCCGCCGTTCCACCTTGCCAACCCAGCTCAGACAAAATGCCTACATCTTCCCCTTAAGCAACTGGGCTGAGTCCCACATGATTGTGCCACCATGTGTTTAGCTGGAGAGAGACAATACGCTTTTCACCAACCACAGTTGACCACTGGTGGAGAGAGTGTCAGAAAACGCCTATGTCAGAAAGGCCCCTTTGCTCTCAGCCGTGCCCTCCATTGCTCTAGACGTGGAAGGCACAAAGCACTGCCTCCATCCTTCAATGGGAGACACGCCATAAACTGTCTTGCCTCCAGCCCTTTACGAAAGCTGACAAACAACTCGCTTGCCACAGTCCTGTTACAGCAGACCGGGAACTTCTCATACAAAGGCAGCTCCAGTGGCATTTCTTCCCAGCCCCTTAACTCGCCGCTTTAGAACTTCCGCTTCTGCCGCCGTTCCACCTTGCCAACCCAGCTCAGACAAAATGCCTACATCTTCCCCTTAAGCAACTGGGCTGAGTCCCACATGATTGTGCCACCATGTGTTTAGCAGGAGAGAGACAATACGCTTTTCACCAACCACAGTTGACCACTGGTGGAGAGAGTGTCAGAAAACGCCTATGTCAGAAAGGCCCCTTTGCTCTCAGCCGTGCCCTCCATTGCTCTAGACGTGGAAGGCACAAAGCACTGCCTCCATCCTTCAATGGGAGACACGCCATAAAACTGTCTTGCCTCCAGCCCTTTACGAAGCTGACAAACAACTCGCTTGCCACAGTCCTGTTACAGCAGACCGGGAACTTCTCATACAAAGGCAGCTCCAGTGGCATTTCTTCCCAGCCCTTAACTCGCCGCTTTAGAACTTCCGCTTCTGCCGCCGTTCCACCTTGCCAACCCAGCTCAGACAAAATGCCTACATCTTCCCCTTAAGCAACTGGGCTGAGTCCCACATGATTGTGCCACCATGTGTTTAGCAGGAGAGAGACAATACGCTTTTCACCAACCACAGTTGACCACTGGTGGAGAGAGTGTCAGAAAACGCCTATGTCAGAAAGGCCCCTTTGCTCTCAGCCGTGCCCTCCATTGCTCTAGACGTGGAAGGCACAAAGCACTGCCTCCATCCTTCAATGGGAGACACGCCATAAACTGTCTTGCCTCCAGCCCTTTACGAAGCTGACAAACAACTCGCTTGCCACAGTCCTGTTACAGCAGACCGGGAACTTCTCATACAAAGGCAGCTCCAGTGGCATTTCTTCCCAGCCCTTAACTCGCCGCTTTAGAACTTCCGCTTCTGCCGCCGTTCCACCTTGCCAACCCAGCTCAGACAAAATGCCTACATCTTCCCCTTAAGCAACTGGGCTGAGTCCCACATGATTGTGCCACCATGTGTTTAGCAGGAGAGAGACAATACGCTTTTCACCAACCACAGTTGACCACTGGTGGAGAGAGTGTCAGAAAACGCCTATGTCAGAAAGGCCCCTTTGCTCTCAGCCGTGCCCTCCATTGCTCTAGACGTGGAAGGCACAAAGCACTGCCTCCATCCTTCAATGGGAGACACGCCATAAACTGTCTTGCCTCCAGCCCTTTACGAAGCTGACAAACAACTCGCTTGCCACAGTCCTGTTACAGCAGACCGGGAACTTCTCATACAAAGGCAGCTCCAGTGGCATTTCTTCCCAGCCCTTAACTCGCCGCTTTAGAACTTCCGCTTCTGCCGCCGTTCCACCTTGCCAACCCAGCTCAGACAAAATGGCCTACATCTTCCCCTTAAGCAACTGGGCTGAGTCCCACATGATTGTGCCACCATGTGTTTAGCAGGAGAGAGACAATACGCTTTTCACCAACCACAGTTGACCACTGGTGAGAGAGTGTCAGAAAACGCCTATGTCAGAAAGGCCCCTTTGCTCTCAGCCCGTGCCCTCCATTGCTCTAGACGTGGAAGGCACAAAGCACTGCCTCCATCCTTCAATGGGAGACACGCCATAAACTGTCTTGCCTCCAGCCCTTTACGAAGCTGACAAACAACTCGCTTGCCACAGTCCTGTTACAGCAGACCGGGAACTTCTCATACAAAGGCAGCTCCAGTGGCATTTCTTCCCAGCCCTTAACTCGCCGCTTTAGAACTTCCGCTTCTGCCGCCGTTCCACCTTGCCAACCCAGCTCAGACAAAAATGCCTACATCTTCCCCTTAAGCAACTGGGCTGAGTCCCACATGATTGTGCCACCATGTGTTTTAGCAGGAGAGAGACAATACGCTTTTCACCAACCACAGTTGACCACTGGTGGAGAGAGTGTCAGAAAACGCCTATGTCAGAAAGGCCCCTTTGCTCTCAGCCGTGCCCTCCATTGCTCTAGACGTGGGAAGGCACAAAGCACTGCCTCCATCCTTCAATGGGAGACACGCCATAAACTGTCTTGCCTCCAGCCCTTTACGAAGCTGACAAACAACTCGCTTGCCACAGTCCTGTTACAGCAGACCGGGAACTTCTCATACAAAGGCAGCTCCAGTGGCATTTCTTCCCAGCCCTTAACTCGCCGCTTTAGAACTTCCGCTTCTGCCGCCGTTCCACCTTGCCAACCCAGCTCAGACAAAATGCCTACATCTTCCCCTTAAGCAACTGGGCTGAGTCCCACATGATTGTGCCACCATGTGTTTAGCAGGAGAGAGACAATACGCTTTTCACCAACCACAGTTGACCACTGGTGGAGAGAGTGTCAGAAAACGCCTATGTCAGAAAGGCCCCTTTGCTCTCAGCCCGTGCCCTCCATTGCTCTAGACGTGGAAGGCACAAAGCACTGCCTCCATCCTTCAATGGGAGACACGCCATAAACTGTCTTGCCTCCAGCCCTTTACGAAGCTGACAAACAACTCGCTTGCCACAGTCCTGTTACAGCAGACCGGGAACTTCTCATACAAAGGCAGCTCCAGTGGCATTTCTTCCCAGCCCTTAACTCGCCGCTTTAGAACTTCCGCTTCTGCCGCCGTTCCACCTTGCCAACCCAGCTCAGACAAAATGCCTACATCTTCCCCTTAAGCAACTGGGCTGAGTCCCACATGATTGTGCCACCATGTGTTTAGCAGGAGAGAGACAATACGCTTTTCACCAACCACAGTTGACCACTGGTGGAGAGAGTGTCAGAAAACGCCTATGTCAGAAAGGCCCCTTTGCTCTCAGCCGTGCCCTCCATTGCTCTAGACGTGGAAGGCACAAAGCACTGCCTCCATCCTTCAATGGGAGACACGCCATAAACTGTCTTGCCTCCAGCCCTTTACGAAGCTGACAAACAACTCGCTTGCCACAGTCCTGTTACAGCAGACCGGGAACTTCTCATACAAAGGCAGCTCCAGTGGCATTTCTTCCCAGCCCTTAACTCGCCGCTTTAGAACTTCCGCTTCTGCCGCCGTTCCACCTTGCCAACCCAGCTCAGACAAAATGCCTACATCTTCCCCTTAAGCAACTGGGCTGAGTCCCACATGATTGTGCCACCATGTGTTTAGCAGGAGAGAGACAATACGCTTTTCACCAACCACAGTTGACCACTGGTGGAGAGAGTGTCAGAAAACGCCTATGTCAGAAAGGGCCCCTTTGCTCTCAGCCGTGCCCTCCATTGCTCTAGACGTGGAAGGCACAAAGCACTGCCTCCATCCTTCAATGGGAGACACGCCATAAACTGTCTTGCCTCCAGCCCTTTACGAAGCTGACAAACAACTCGCTTGCCACAGTCCTGTTACAGCAGACCGGGAACTTCTCATACAAAGGCAGCTCCAGTGGCATTTCTTCCCAGCCCTTAACTCGCCGCTTTAGAACTTCCGCTTCTGCCGCCGTTCCACCTTGCCAACCCAGCTCAGACAAAATGCCTACATCTTCCCCTTAAGCAACTGGGCTGAGTCCCAGCATGATTGTGCCACCATGTGTTTAGCAGGAGAGAGACAATACGCTTTTCACCAACCACAGTTGACCACTGGTGGAGAGAGTGTCAGAAAACGCCTATGTCAGAAAGGCCCCTTTGCTCTCAGCCGTGCCCTCCATTGCTCTAGACGTGGAAGGCACAAAGCACTGCCTCCATCCTTCAATGGGAGACACGCCATAAACTGTCTTGCCTCCAGCCCTTTACGAAGCTGACAAACAACTCGCTTGCCACAGTCCTGTTACAGCAGACCGGGAACTTCTCATACAAAGGCAGCTCCAGTGGCATTTCTTCCCAGCCCTTAACTCGCCGCTTTAGAACTTCCGCTTCTGCCGCCGTTCCACCTTGCCAACCCAGCTCAGACAAAATGCCTACATCTTCCCCTTAAGCAACTGGGCTGAGTCCCACATGATTGTGCCACCATGTGTTTAGCAGGAGAGAGACAATACGCTTTTCACCAACCACAGTTGACCACTGGTGGAGAGAGTGTCAGAAAACGCCTATGTCAGAAAGGCCCCTTTGCTCTCAGCCGTGCCCTCCATTGCTCTAGACGTGGAAGGCACAAAGCACTGCCTCCATCCTTCAATGGGAGACACGCCATAAACTGTCTTGCCTCCAGCCCTTTACGAAGCTGACAAACAACTCGCTTGCCACAGTCCTGTTACAGCAGACCGGGAACTTCTCATACAAAGGCAGCTCCAGTGGCATTTCTTCCCAGCCCTTAACTCGCCGCTTTAGAACTTCCGCTTCTGCCGCCGTTCCACCTTGCCAACCCAGCTCAGACAAAATGCCTACATCTTCCCCTTAAGCAACTGGGCTGAGTCCCACATGATTGTGCCACCATGTGTTTAGCAGGAGAGAGACAATACGCTTTTCACCAACCACAGTTGACCACTGGTGGAGAGAGTGTCAGAAAACGCCTATGTCAGAAAGGCCCCTTTGCTCTCAGCCGTGCCCTCCATTGCTCTAGACGTGGAAGGCACAAAGCACTGCCTCCATCCTTCAATGGGAGACACGCCATAAACTGTCTTGCCTCCAGCCCTTTACGAAGCTGACAAACAACTCGCTTGCCACAGTCCTGTTACAGCAGACCGGGAACTTCTCATACAAAGGCAGCTCCAATGGCATTTCTTCCCAGCCCTTAACTCGCCGCTTTAGAACTTCCGCTTCTGCCGCCGTTCCACCTTGCCAACCCAGCTCAGACAAAATGCCTACATCTTCCCCTTAAGCAACTGGGCTGAGTCCCACATGATTGTGCCACCATGTGTTTAGCAGGAGAGAGACAATACGCTTTTCACCAACCACAGTTGACCACTGGTGGAGAGAGTGTCAGAAAACGCCTATGTCAGAAAGGCCCCTTTGCTCTCAGCCGTGCCCTCCATTGCTCTAGACGTGGAAGGCACAAAGCACTGCCTCCTCCTTCAATGGGAGACACGCCATAAACTGTCTTGCCTCCAGCCCTTTACGAAGCTGACAAACAACTCGCTTGCCACAGTCCTGTTACAGCAGACCGGGAACTTCTCATACAAAGGCAGCTCCAATGGCATTTCTTCCCAGCCCTTAACTCGCCGCTTTAGAACTTCCGCTTCTGCCGCCGTTCCACCTTGCCAACCCAGCTCAGACAAAATGCCTACATCTTCCCCTTAAGCAACTGGGCTGAGTCCCACATGATTGTGCCACCATGTGTTTAGCAGGAGAGAGACAATACGCTTTTCACCAACCACAGTTGACCACTGGTGGAGAGAGTGTCAGAAAACGCCTATGTCAGAAAGGCCCCTTTGCTCTCAGCCGTGCCCTCCATTGCTCTAGACGTGGAAGGCAACAAAGCACTGCCTCCATCCTTCAATGGGAGACACGCCATAAACTGTCTTGCCTCCAGCCCTTTACGAAGCTGACAAACAACTCGCTTGCCACAGTCCCTGTTACAGCAGACCGGGAACTTCTCATACAAAGGCAGCTCCAGTGGCATTTCTTCCCAGCCCTTAACTCGCCGCTTTAGAACTTCCGCTTCTGCCGCCGTTCCACCTTGCCAACCCAGCTCAGACAAAATGCCTACATCTTCCCCTTAAGCAACTGGGCTGAGTCCCACATGATTGTGCCACCATGTGTTTAGCAGGAGAGAGACAATACGCTTTTCACCAACCACAGTTGACCACTGGTGGAGGAGAGTGTCAGAAAACGCCTATGTCAGAAAGGCCCCTTTGCTCTCAGCCGTGCCCTCCATTGCTCTAGACGTGGAAGGCACAAAGCACTGCCTCCATCCTTCAATGGGAGACACGCCATAAACTGTCTTGCCTCCAGCCCTTTACGAAGCTGACAAACAACTCGCTTGCCACAGTCCTGTTACAGCAGACCGGGAACTTCTCATACAAAGGCAGCTCCAGTGGCATTTCTTCCCAGCCCTTAACTCGCCGCTTTAGAACTTCCGCTTCTGCCGCCGTTCCACCTTGCCAACCCAGCTCAGACAAAATGCCTACATCTTCCCCTTAAGCAACTGGGCTGAGTCCCACATGATTGTGCCACCATGTGTTTAGCAGGAGAGAGACAATACGCTTTTCACCAACCACAGTTGACCACTGGTGGAGAGAGTGTCAGAAAACGCCTATGTCAGAAAGGCCCCTTTGCTCTCAGCCGTGCCCTCCATTGCTCTAGACGTGGAAGGCACAAAGCACTGCCTCCATCCTTCAATGGGAGACACGCCATAAACTGTCTTGCCTCCAGCCCTTTACGAAGCTGACAAACAACTCGCTTGCCACAGTCCTGTTACAGCAGACCGGGAACTTCTCATACAAAGGCAGCTCCAATGGCATTTCTTCCCAGCCCTTAACTCGCCGCTTTAGAACTTCCGCTTCTGCCGCCGTTCCACCTTGCCAACCCAGCTCAGACAAAATGCCTACATCTTCCCTTAAGCAACTGGGCTGAGTCCCACATGATTGTGCCACCATGTGTTTAGCAGGAGAGAGACAATACGCTTTTCACCAACCACAGTTGACCACTGGTGGAGAGAGTGTCAGAAAACGCCTATGTCAGAAAGGCCCCTTTGCTCTCAGCCGTGCCCTCCATTGCTCTAGACGTGGAAGGCACAAAGCACTGCCTCCATCCTTCAATGGGAGACACGCCATAAACTGTCTTGCCTCCAGCCCTTTACGAAGCTGACAAACAAACTCGCTTGCCACAGTCCTGTTACAGCAGACCGGGAACTTCTCATACAAAGGCAGCTTCCATTGGCATTTCTTCCCAGCCCTTAACTCGCCGCTTTAGAACTTCCGCTTCTGCCGCCGTTCCACCTTGCCAACCCAGCTCAGACAAAATGCCTACATCTTCCCCTTAAGCAACTGGGCTGAGTCCCACATGATTGTGCCACCATGTGTTTAGCAGGAGAGAGACAATACGCTTTTCACCAACCACAGTTGACCACTGGTGGAGAGAGTGTCAGAAAACGCCTATGTCAGAAAGGCCCCTTTGCTCTCAGCCGTGCCCTCCATTGCTCTAGACGTGGAAGGCACAAAGCACTGCCTCCATCCTTCAATGGGAGACACGCCATAAACTGTCTTGCCTCCAGCCCTTTACGAAGCTGACAAACAACTCGCTTGCCACAGTCCTGTTACAGCAGACCGGGAACTTCTCATACAAAGGCAGCTCCAGTGGCATTTCTTCCCAGCCCTTAACTCGCCGCTTTAGAACTTCCGCTTCTGCCGCCGTTCCACCTTGCCAACCCAGCTCAGACAAAATGCCTACATCTTCCCCTTAAGCAACTGGGCTGAGTCCCACATGATTGTGCCACCATGTGTTTAGCAGGAGAGAGACAATACGCTTTTCACCAACCACAGTTGACCACTGGTGGAGAGAGTGTCAGAAAACGCCTATGTCAGAAAGGCCCCTTTGCTCTCAGCCGTGCCCTCCATTGCTCTAGACGTGGAAGGCACAAAGCACTGCCTCCATCCTTCAATGGGAGACACGCCATAAACTGTCTTGCCTCCAGCCCTTTACGAAGCTGACAAACAACTCGCTTGCCACAGTCCTGTTACAGCAGACCGGGAACTTCTCATACAAAGGCAGCTCCAATGGCATTTCTTCCCAGCCCTTAACTCGCCGCTTTAGAACTTCCGCTTCTGCCGCCGTTCCACCTTGCCAACCCAGCTCAGACAAAATGCCTACATCTTCCCCTTAAGCAACTGGGCTGAGTCCCACATGATTGTGCCACCATGTGTTTAGCAGGAGAGAGACAATACGCTTTTCACCAACCACAGTTGACCACTGGTGGAGAGAGTGTCAGAAAACGCCTATGTCAGAAAGGCCCCTTTTGCTCTCAGCCGTGCCCTCCATTGCTCTAGACGTGGAAGGCACAAAGCACTGCCTCCATCCTTCAATGGAGACACGCCCATAAACTGTCTTGCCTCCAGCCCTTTACGAAGCTGACAAACAACTCGCTTGCCACAGTCCTGTTACAGCAGACCGGGAACTTCTCATACAAAGGCAGCTCCAATGGCATTTCTTCCCAGCCCTTAACTCGCCGCTTTAGAACTTCCGCTTCTGCCGCCGTTCCACCTTGCCAACCCAGCTCAGACAAAATGCCTACATCTTCCCCTTAAGCAACTGGGCTGAGTCCCACATGATTGTGCCACCATGTGTTTAGCAGGAGAGAGACAATACGCTTTTCACCAACCACAGTTGACCACTGGTGGAGAGAGTGTCAGAAAACGCCTATGTCAGAAAGGCCCCTTTGCTCTCAGCCGTGCCCTCCATTGCTCTAGACGTGGAAGGCACAAAGCACTGCCTCCATCCTTCAATGGGAGACACGCCATAAACTGTCTTGCCTCCAGCCCTTTACGAAGCTGACAAACAACTCGCTTGCCACAGTCCTGTTACAGCAGACCGGGAACTTCTCATACAAAGGCAGCTCCAGTGGCATTTCTTCCCAGCCCTTAACTCGCCGCTTTAGAACTTCCGCTTCTGCCGCCGTTCCACCTTGCCAACCCAGCTCAGACAAAATGCCTACATCTTCCCCTTAAGCAACTGGGCTGAGTCCCACATGATTGTGCCACCATGTGTTTAGCAGGAGAGAGACAATACGCTTTTCACCAACCACAGTTGACCACTGGTGGAGAGAGTGTCAGAAAACGCCTATGTCAGAAAGGCCCCTTTGCTCTCAGCCGTGCCCTCCATTGCTCTAGACGTGGAAGGCACAAAGCACTGCCTCCATCCTTCAATGGGAGACACGCCATAAACTGTCTTGCCTCCAGCCCTTTACGAAGCTGACAAACAACTCGCTTGCCACAGTCCTGTTACAGCAGACCGGGAACTTCTCATACAAAGGCAGCTCCAATGGCATTTCTTCCCAGCCCTTAACTCGCCGCTTTAGAACTTCCGCTTCTGCCGCCGTTCCACCTTGCCAACCCAGCTCAGACAAAGATGCCTACATCTTCCCCTTAAGCAACTGGGCTGAGTCCCACATGATTGTGCCACCATGTGTTTAGCAGGAGAGAGACAATACGCTTTTTCACCAACCACAGTTGACCACTGGTGGAGAGAGTGTCAGAAAAACGCCTATGTCAGAAAGGCCCCTTTGCTCTCAGCCGTGCCCTCCATTGCTCTAGACGTGGGAAGGCACAAAGCACTGCCTCCATCCTTCAATGGGAGACACGCCATAAACTGTCTTGCCTCCAGCCCTTTACGAAGCTGACAAACAACTCGCTTGCCACAGGTCCTGTTACAGCAGACCGGGAACTTCTCATACAAAGGCAGCTCCAATGGCATTTCTTCCCAGCCCTTAACTCGCCGCTTTAGAACTTCCGCTTCTGCCGCCGTCCACCTTGCCAACCCAGCTCAGACAAGATGCCTACATCTTCCCCTTAAGCAACTGGGCTGAGTCCCACATGATTGTGCCACCATGTGTTTAGCAGGAGAGAGACAATACGCTTTTCACCAACCACAGTTGACCACTGGTGGAGAGAGTGTCAGAAAAACGCCTATGTCAGAAAGGCCCCTTTGCTCTCAGCCGTGCCCTCCATTGCTCTAGACGTGGAAGGCACAAAGCACTGCCTCCATCCTTCAATGGGAGACACGCCATAAACTGTCTTGCCTCCAGCCCTTTACGAAGCTGACAAACAACTCGCTTGCCACAGTCCTGTTACAGCAGACCGGGAACTTCTCATACAAAGGCAGCTCCAATGGCATTTCTTCCCAGCCCTTAACTCGCCGCTTTAGAACTTCCGCTTCTGCCGCCGTTCCACCTTGCCAACCCAGCTCAGACAAAATGCCTACATCTTCCCCTTAAGCAACTGGGCTGAGTCCCACATGATTGTGCCACCATGTGTTTAGCAGGAGAGAGACAATACGCTTTTCACCAACCACAGTTGACCACTGGTGGAGAGAGTGTCAGAAAACGCCTATGTCAGAAAGGCCCCTTTGCTCTCAGCCGTGCCCTCCATTGCTCTAGACGTGGAAGGCACAAAGCACTGCCTCCATCCTTCAATGGGAGACACGCCATAAACTGTCTTGCCTCAGCCCTTTACGAAGCTGACAAACAACTCGCTTGCCACAGTCCTGTTACAGCAGACCGGGAACTTCTCATACAAAGGCAGCTCCAATGGCATTTCTTCCCAGCCCTTAACTCGCCGCTTTAGAACTTCCGCTTCTGCCGCCGTTCCACCTTGCCAACCCAGCTCAGACAAAATGCCTACATCTTCCCCTTAAGCAACTGGGCTGAGTCCCACATGATTGTGCCACCATGTGTTTAGCAGGAGAGAGACAATACGCTTTTCACCAACCACAGTTGACCACTGGTGGAGAGAGTGTCAGAAAACGCCTATGTCAGAAAGGCCCCTTTGCTCTCAGCCGTGCCCTCCATTGCTCTAGACGTGGAAGGCACAAAGCACTGCCTCCATCCTTCAATGGGAGACACGCCATAAACTGTCTTGCCTCCAGCCCTTTACGAAGCTGACAAACAACTCGCTTGCCACAGTCCTGTTACAGCAGACCGGGGAACTTCTCATACAAAGGCAGCTCCAAT
>NW_027225455.1:0-12493 GCF_041296235.1 Equus asinus | reverse complement strand
GAACTTCTCATACTTTTTTTTTTTTTTTTGCATTTCTTCCCAGCCCTTAACTCGCCGCTTTAGAACTTCCGCTTCTGCCGCCGTTCCACCTTGCCAACCCAGCTCAGACAAAATGCCTACATCTTCCCCTTAAGCAACTGGGCTGAGTCCCACATGATTGTGCCACCATGTGTTTAGCAGGAGAGAGACAATACGCTTTTCACCAACCACAGTTGACCACTGGTGGAGAGAGTGTCAGAAAACGCCTATGTCAGAAAGGCCCCTTTGCTCTCAGCCGTGCCCTCCATTGCTCTAGACGTGGAAGGCACAAAGCACTGCCTCCATCCTTCAATGGGAGACACGCCATAAACTGTCTTGCCTCCAGCCCTTTACGAAGCTGACAAACAACTCGCTTGCCACAGTCCTGTTACAGCAGACCGGGAACTTCTCATACAAAGGCAGCTCCAGTGGCATTTCTTCCCAGCCCTTAACTCGCCGCTTTAGAACTTCCGCTTCTGCCGCCGTTCCACCTTGCCAACCCAGCTCAGACAAAATGCCTACATCTTCCCCTTAAGCAACTGGGCTGAGTCCCACATGATTGTGCCACCATGTGTTTAGCAGGAGAGAGACAATACGCTTTTCACCAACCACAGTTGACCACTGGTGGAGAGAGTGTCAGAAAACGCCTATGTCAGAAAGGCCCCTTTGCTCTCAGCCGTGCCCTCCATTGCTCTAGACGTGGAAGGCACAAAGCACTGCCCTCCATCCTTCAATGGGAGACACGCCATAAACTGTCTTGCCTCCAGCCCTTTACGAAGCTGACAAACAACTCGCTTGCCACAGTCTGTTACAGCAGACCGGGAACTTCTCATACAAAGGCAGCTCCAGTGGCATTTCTTCCCAGCCCTTAACTCGCCGCTTTAGAACTTCCGCTTCTGCCGCCGTTCCACCTTGCCAACCCAGCTCAGACAAAATGCCTACATCTTCCCCTTAAGCAACTGGGCTGAGTCCCACATGATTGTGCCACCATGTGTTTAGCAGGAGAGAGACAATACGCTTTTCACCAACCACAGTTGACCACTGGTGGAGAGAGTGTCAGAAAACGCCTATGTCAGAAAGGCCCCTTTGCTCTCAGCCGTGCCCTCCATTGCTCTAGACGTGGAAGGCACAAAGCACTGCCTCCATCCTTCAATGGGAGACACGCCATAAACTGTCTTGCCTCCAGCCCTTTACGAAGCTGACAAACAACTCGCTTGCCACAGTCCTGTTACAGCAGACCGGGAACTTCTCATACAAAGGCAGCTCCAGTGGCATTTCTTCCCAGCCCTTAACTCGCCGCTTTAGAACTTCCGCTTCTGCCGCCGTTCCACCTTGCCAACCCAGCTCAGACAAAATGCCTACATCTTCCCCTTAAGCAACTGGGCTGAGTCCCACATGATTGTGCCACCATGTGTTTAGCAG
Organism: Equus asinus; assembly: GCF_041296235.1. Taxonomy (NCBI): domain Eukaryota; kingdom Metazoa; phylum Chordata; class Mammalia; order Perissodactyla; family Equidae; genus Equus; species Equus asinus. The sequence continues at coordinate 11,053 of NW_027225455.1, read as the reverse complement.
GAGAGAGACAATACGCTTTTCACCAACCACAGTTGACCACTGGTGGAGAGAGTGTCAGAAAACGCCTATGTCAGAAAGGCCCCTTTGCTCTCAGCCGTGCCCTCCATTGCTCTAGACGTGGAAGGCACAAAGCACTGCCTCCATCCTTCAATGGGAGACACGCCATAAACTGTCTTGCCTCCAGCCCTTTACGAAGCTGACAAACAACTCGCTTGCCACAGTCCTGTTACAGCAGACCGGGAACTTCTCATACAAAGGCAGCTCCAGTGGCATTTCTTCCCAGCCCTTAACTCGCCGCTTTAGAACTTCTGCTTCTGCCGCCGTTCCACCTTGCCAACCCAGCTCAGACAAAATGCCTACATCTTCCCCTTAAGCAACTGGGCTGAGTCCCACATGATTGTGCCACCATGTGTTTAGCAGGAGAGAGACAATACGCTTTTCACCAACCACAGTTGACCACTGGTGGAGAGAGTGTCAGAAAACGCCTATGTCAGAAAGGCCCCTTTGCTCTCAGCCGTGCCCTCCATTGCTCTAGACGTGGAAGGCACAAAGCACTGCCTCCATCCTTCAATGGGAGACACGCCATAAACTGTCTTGCCTCCAGCCCTTTACGAAGCTGACAAACAACTCGCTTGCCACAGTCCTGTTACAGCAGACCGGGAACTTCTCATACAAAGGCAGCTCCAGTGGCATTTCTTCCCAGCCCTTAACTCGCCGCTTTAGAACTTCCGCTTCTGCCGCCGTTCCACCTTGCCAACCCAGCTCAGACAAAATGCCTACATCTTCCCCTTAAGCAACTGGGCTGAGTCCCCACATGATTGTGCCACCATGTGTTTAGCAGGAGAGAGACAATACGCTTTTCACCAACCACAGTTGACCACTGGTGGAGAGAGTGTCAGAAAACGCCTATGTCAGAAAGGCCCCTTTGCTCTCAGCCGTGCCCTCCATTGCTCTAGACGTGGAAGGCACAAAGCACTGCCTCCATCCTTCAATGGGAGACACGCCATAAACTGTCTTGCCTCCAGCCCTTTACGAAGCTGACAAACAACTCGCTTGCCACAGTCCTGTTACAGCAGACCGGGAACTTCTCATACAAAGGCAGCTCCAGTGGCATTTCTTCCCAGCCCTTAACTCGCCGCTTTAGAACTTCCGCTTCTGCCGCCGTTCCACCTTGCCAACCCAGCTCAGACAAAATGCCTACATCTTCCCCTTAAGCAACTGGGCTGAGTCCCACATGATTGTGCCACCATGTGTTTAGCAGGAGAGAGACAATACGCTTTTCACCAACCACAGTTGACCACTGGTGGAGAGAGTGTCAGAAAACGCCTATGTCAGAAAGGCCCCTTTGCTCTCAGCCGTGCCCTCCATTGCTCTAGACGTGGAAGGCACAAAGCACTGCCTCCATCCTTCAATGGGAGACACGCCATAAACTGTCTTGCCTCCAGCCCTTTACGAAGCTGACAAACAACTCGCTTGCCACAGTCCTGTTACAGCAGACCGGGAACTTCTCATACAAAGGCAGCTCCAGTGGCATTTCTTCCCAGCCCTTAACTCGCCGCTTTAGAACTTCCGCTTCTGCCGCCGTTCCACCTTGCCAACCCAGCTCAGACAAAATGCCTACATCTTCCCCTTAAGCAACCTGGGCTGAGTCCCACATGATTGTGCCACCATGTGTTTAGCAGGAGAGAGACAATACGCTTTTCACCAACCACAGTTGACCACTGGTGGAGAGAGTGTCAGAAAACGCCTATGTCAGAAAGGCCCCTTTGCTCTCAGCCGTGCCCTCCATTGCTCTAGACGTGGAAGGCACAAAGCACTGCCTCCATCCTTCAATGGGAGACACGCCATAAACTGTCTTGCCTCCAGCCCTTTACGAAGCTGACAAACAACTCGCTTGCCACAGTCCTGTTACAGCAGACCGGGAACTTCTCATACAAAGGCAGCTCCATGGCATTTCTTCCCAGCCCTTAACTCGCCGCTTTAGAACTTCCGCTTCTGCCGCCGTTCCACCTTGCCAACCCAGCTCAGACAAAATGCCTACATCTTCCCCTTAAGCAACTGGGCTGAGTCCCACATGATTGTGCCACCATGTGTTTAGCAGGAGAGAGACAATACGCTTTTCACCAACCACAGTTGACCACTGGTGGAGAGAGTGTCAGAAAACGCCTATGTCAGAAAGGCCCCTTTGCTCTCAGCCGTGCCCTCCATTGCTCTAGACGTGGAAGGCACAAAGCACTGCCTCCATCCTTCAATGGGAGACACGCCATAAACTGTCTTGCCTCCAGCCCTTTACGAAGCTGACAAACAACTCGCTTGCCACAGTCCTGTTACAGCAGACCGGGAACTTCTCATACAAAGGCAGCTCCAATGGCATTTCTTCCCAGCCCTTAACTCGCCGCTTTAGAACTTCCGCTTCTGCCGCCGTTCCACCTTGCCAACCCAGCTCAGACAAAATGCCTACATCTTCCCCTTAAGCAACTGGGCTGAGTCCCACATGATTGTGCCACCATGTGTTTAGCAGGAGAGAGACAATACGCTTTTCACCAACCACAGTTGACCACTGGTGGAGAGAGTGTCAGAAAACGCCTATGTCAGAAAGGCCCCTTTGCTCTCAGCCGTGCCCTCCATTGCTCTAGACGTGGAAGGCACAAAGCACTGCCTCCATCCTTCAATGGGAGACACGCCATAAACTGTCTTGCCTCCAGCCCTTTACGAAGCTGACAAACAACTCGCTTGCCACAGTCCTGTTACAGCAGACCGGGAACTTCTCATACAAAGGCAGCTCCAATGGCATTTCTTCCCAGCCCTTAACTCGCCGCTTTAGAACTTCCGCTTCTGCCGCCGTTCCACCTTGCCAACCCAGCTCAGACAAAATGCCTACATCTTCCCCTTAAGCAACTGGGCTGAGTCCCACATGATTGTGCCACCATGTGTTTAGCAGGAGAGAGACAATACGCTTTTCACCAACCACAGTTGACCACTGGTGGAGAGAGTGTCAGAAAACGCCTATGTCAGAAAGGCCCCTTTGCTCTCAGCCGTGCCCTCCATTGCTCTAGACGTGGAAGGCACAAAGCACTGCCTCCATCCTTCAATGGGAGACACGCCATAAACTGTCTTGCCTCCAGCCCTTTACGAAGCTGACAAACAACTCGCTTGCCACAGTCCTGTTACAGCAGACCGGGAACTTCTCATACAAAGGCAGCTCCAATGGCATTTCTTCCCAGCCCTTAACTCGCCGCTTTAGAACTTCCGCTTCTGCCGCCGTTCCACCTTGCCAACCCAGCTCAGACAAAATGCCTACATCTTCCCCTTAAGCAACTGGGCTGAGTCCCACATGATTGTGCCACCATGTGTTTAGCAGGAGAGAGACAATACGCTTTTCACCAACCACAGTTGACCACTGGTGGAGAGAGTGTCAGAAAACGCCTATGTCAGAAAGGCCCCTTTGCTCTCAGCCGTGCCCTCCATTGCTCTAGACGTGGAAGGCACAAAGCACTGCCTCCATCCTTCAATGGGAGACACGCCATAAACTGTCTTGCCTCCAGCCCTTTACGAAGCTGACAAACAACTCGCTTGCCACAGTCCTGTTACAGCAGACCGGGAACTTCTCATACAAAGGCAGCTCCAATGGCATTTCTTCCCAGCCCTTAACTCGCCGCTTTAGAACTTCCGCTTCTGCCGCCGTTCCACCTTGCCAACCCAGCTCAGACAAAATGCCTACATCTTCCCCTTAAGCAACTGGGCTGAGTCCCACATGATTGTGCCACCATGTGTTTAGCAGGAGAGAGACAATACGCTTTTCACCAACCACAGTTGACCACTGGTGGAGAGAGTGTCAGAAACGCCTATGTCAGAAAGGCCCCTTTGCTCTCAGCCGTGCCCTCCATTGCTCTAGACGTGGAAGGCACAAAGCACTGCCTCCATCCTTCAATGGGAGACACGCCATAAACTGTCTTGCCTCCAGCCCTTTACGAAGCTGACAAACAACTCGCTTGCCACAGTCCTGTTACAGCAGACCGGGAACTTCTCATACAAAGGCAGCTCCAATGGCATTTCTTCCCAGCCCTTAACTCGCCGCTTTAGAACTTCCGCTTCTGCCGCCGTTCCACCTTGCCAACCCAGCTCAGACAAAATGCCTACATCTTCCCCTTAAGCAACTGGGCTGAGTCCCACATGATTGTGCCACCATGTGTTTAGCAGGAGAGAGACAATACGCTTTTCACCAACCACAGTTGACCACTGGTGGAGAGAGTGTCAGAAAACGCCTATGTCAGAAAGGCCCCTTTGCTCTCAGCCGTGCCCTCCATTGCTCTAGACGTGGAAGGCACAAAGCACTGCCTCCATCCTTCAATGGGAGACACGCCATAAACTGTCTTGCCTCCAGCCCTTTACGAAGCTGACAAACAACTCGCTTGCCACAGTCCTGTTACAGCAGACCGGGAACTTCTCATACAAAGGCAGCTCCAATGGCATTTCTTCCCAGCCCTTAACTCGCCGCTTTAGAACTTCCGCTTCTGCCGCCGTTCCACCTTGCCAACCCAGCTCAGACAAAATGCCTACATCTTCCCCTTAAGCAACTGGGCTGAGTCCACATGATTGTGCCACCATGTGTTTAGCAGGGAGAGAGACAATACGCTTTTCACCAACCACAGTTGACCACTGGTGGAGAGAGTGTCAGAAAACGCCTATGTCAGAAAGGCCCCTTTGCTCTCAGCCGTGCCCTCCATTGCTCTAGACGTGGAAGGCACAAAGCACTGCCTCCATCCTTCAATGGAGACACGCCATAAACTGTCTTGCCTCCAGCCCTTTACGAAGCTGACAAACAACTCGCTTGCCACAGTCCTGTTACAGCAGACCGGGAACTTCTCATACAAAGGCAGCTCCAGTGGCATTTCTTCCCAGCCCTTAACTCGCCGCTTTAGAACTTCCGCTTCTGCCGCCGTTCCACCTTGCCAACCCAGCTCAGACAAAATGCCTACATCTTCCCCTTAAGCAACTGGGCTGAGTCCCACATGATTGTGCCACCATGTGTTTAGCAGGAGAGAGACAATACGCTTTTCACCAACCACAGTTGACCACTGGTGGAGAGAGTGTCAGAAAACGCCTATGTCAGAAAGGCCCCTTTGCTCTCAGCCGTGCCCTCCATTGCTCTAGACGTGGAAGGCACAAAGCACTGCCTCCATCCTTCAATGGGAGACACGCCATAAACTGTCTTGCCTCCAGCCCTTTACGAAGCTGACAAACAACTCGCTTGCCACAGTCCTGTTACAGCAGACCGGGAACTTCTCATACAAAGGCAGCTCCAGTGGCATTTCTTCCCAGCCCTTAACTCGCCGCTTTAGAACTTCCGCTTCTGCCGCCGTTCCACCTTGCCAACCCAGCTCAGACAAAATGCCTACATCTTCCCCTTAAGCAACTGGGCTGAGTCCCACATGATTGTGCCACCATGTGTTTAGCAGGAGAGAGACAATACGCTTTTCACCAACCACAGTTGACCACTGGTGGAGAGAGTGTCAGAAAACGCCTATGTCAGAAAGGCCCCTTTGCTCTCAGCCGTGCCCTCCATTGCTCTAGACGTGGAAGGCACAAAGCACTGCCTCCATCCTTCAATGGGAGACACGCCATAAACTGTCTTGCCTCCAGCCCTTTACGAAGCTGACAAACAACTCGCTTGCCACAGTCCTGTTACAGCAGACCGGGAACTTCTCATACAAAGGCAGCTCCAGTGGCATTTCTTCCCAGCCCTTAACTCGCCGCTTTAGAACTTCCGCTTCTGCCGCCGTTCCACCTTGCCAACCCAGCTCAGACAAAATGCCTACATCTTCCCCTTAAGCAACTGGGCTGAGTCCCACATGATTGTGCCACCATGTGTTTAGCAGGAGAGAGACAATACGCTTTTCACCAACCACAGTTGACCACTGGTGGAGAGAGTGTCAGAAAACGCCTATGTCAGAAAGGCCCCTTTGCTCTCAGCCGTGCCCTCCATTGCTCTAGACGTGGAAGGCACAAAGCACTGCCTCCATCCTTCAATGGGAGACACGCCATAAACTGTCTTGCCTCCAGCCCTTTACGAAGCTGACAAACAACTCGCTTGCCACAGTCCTGTTACAGCAGACCGGGAACTTCTCATACAAAGGCAGCTCCAGTGGCATTTCTTCCCAGCCCTTAACTCGCCGCTTTAGAACTTCCGCTTCTGCCGCCGTTCCACCTTGCCAACCCAGCTCAGACAAAATGCCTACATCTTCCCCTTAAGCAACTGGGCTGAGTCCCACATGATTGTGCCACCATGTGTTTAGCAGGAGAGAGACAATACGCTTTTCACCAACCACAGTTGACCACTGGTGGAGAGAGTGTCAGAAAACGCCTATGTCAGAAAGGCCCCTTTGCTCTCAGCCGTGCCCTCCATTGCTCTAGACGTGGAAGGCACAAAGCACTGCCTCCATCCTTCAATGGGAGACACGCCATAAACTGTCTTGCCTCCAGCCCTTTACGAAGCTGACAAACAACTCGCTTGCCACAGTCCTGTTACAGCAGACCGGGAACTTCTCATACAAAGGCAGCTCCAGTGGCATTTCTTCCCAGCCCTTAACTCGCCGCTTTAGAACTTCCGCTTCTGCCGCCGTTCCACCTTGCCAACCCAGCTCAGACAAAATGCCTACATCTTCCCCTTAAGCAACTGGGCTGAGTCCCACATGATTGTGCCACCATGTGTTTAGCAGGAGAGAGACAATACGCTTTTCACCAACCACAGTTTGACCACTGGTGGAGAGAGTGTCAGAAAACGCCTATGTCAGAAAGGCCCCTTTGCTCTCAGCCGTGCCCTCCATTGCTCTAGACGTGGAAGGCACAAAGCACTGCCTCCATCCTTCAATGGGAGACACGCCATAAACTGTCTTGCCTCCAGCCCTTTACGAAGCTGACAAACAACTCGCTTGCCACAGTCCTGTTACAGCAGACCGGGAACTTCTCATACAAAGGCAGCTCCAGTGGCATTTCTTCCCAGCCCTTAACTCGCCGCTTTAGAACTTCCGCTTCTGCCGCCGTTCCACCTTGCCAACCCAGCTCAGACAAAATGCCTACATCTTCCCCTTAAGCAACTGGGCTGAGTCCCACATGATTGTGCCACCATGTGTTTAGCAGGAGAGAGACAATACGCTTTTCACCAACCACAGTTGACCACTGGTGGAGAGAGTGTCAGAAAACGCCTATGTCAGAAAGGCCCCTTTGCTCTCAGCCGTGCCCTCCATTGCTCTAGACGTGGAAGGCACAAAGCACTGCCTCCATCCTTCAATGGGAGGACACGCCATAAACTGTCTTGCCTCCAGCCCTTTACGAAGCTGACAAACAACTCGCTTGCCACAGTCCTGTTACAGCAGACCGGGAACTTCTCATACAAAGGCAGCTCCAATGGCATTTCTTCCCAGCCCTTAACTCGCCGCTTTAGAACTTCCGCTTCTGCCGCCGTTCCACCTTGCCAACCCAGCTCAGACAAAATGCCTACATCTTCCCCTTAAGCAACTGGGCTGAGTCCCACATGATTGTGCCACCATGTGTTTAGCAGGAGAGAGACAATACGCTTTTCACCAACCACAGTTGACCACTGGTGGAGAGAGTGTCAGAAAACGCCTATGTCAGAAAGGCCCCTTTGCTCTCAGCCGTGCCCTCCATTGCTCTAGACGTGGAAGGCACAAAGCACTGCCTCCATCCTTCAATGGGAGACACGCCATAAACTGTCTTGCCTCCAGCCCTTTACGAAGCTGACAAACAACTCGCTTGCCACAGTCCTGTTACAGCAGACCGGGAACTTCTCATACAAAGGCAGCTCCAATGGCATTTCTTCCCAGCCCTTAACTCGCCGCTTTAGAACTTCCGCTTCTGCCGCCGTTCCACCTTGCCAACCCAGCTCAGACAAAATGCCTACATCTTCCCTTAAGCAACTGGGCTGAGTCCCACATGATTGTGCCACCATGTGTTTAGCAGGAGAGAGACAATACGCTTTTCACCAACCACAGTTGACCACTGGTGGAGAGAGTGTCAGAAAACGCCTATGTCAGAAAGGCCCCTTTGCTCTCAGCCGTGCCCTCCATTGCTCTAGACGTGGAAGGCACAAAGCACTGCCTCCATCCTTCAATGGGAGACACGCCATAAACTGTCTTGCCTCCAGCCCTTTACGAAGCTGACAAACAACTCGCTTGCCACAGTCCTGTTACAGCAGACCGGGAACTTCTCATACAAAGGCAGCTCCAATGGCATTTCTTCCCAGCCCTTAACTCGCCGCTTTAGAACTTCCGCTTCTGCGCCGTTCCACCTTGCCAACCCAGCTCAGACAAAATGCCTACATCTTCCCCTTAAGCAACTGGGCTGAGTCCCCACATGATTGTGCCACCATGTGTTTAGCAGGAGAGAGACAATACGCTTTTCACCAACCACAGTTGACCACTGGTGGAGAGAGTGTCAGAAAACGCCTATGTCAGAAAGGCCCCTTTGCTCTCAGCCGTGCCCTCCATTGCTCTAGACGTGGAAGGCACAAAGCACTGCCTCCATCCTTCAATGGGAGACACGCCATAAACTGTCTTGCCTCCAGCCCTTTACGAAGCTGACAAACAACTCGCTTGCCACAGTCCTGTTACAGCAGACCGGGAACTTCTCATACAAAGGCAGCTCCAATGGCATTTCTTCCCAGCCCTTACTCGCCGCTTTAGGAACTTCCGCTTCTGCCGCCGTTCCACCTTGCCAACCCAGCTCAGACAAAATGCCTACATCTTCCCCTTAAGCAACTGGGCTGAGTCCCACATGATTGTGCCACCATGTGTTTAGCAGGAGAGAGACAATACGCTTTTCACCAACCACAGTTGACCACTGGTGGAGAGAGTGTCAGAAAACGCCTATGTCAGAAAGGCCCCTTTGCTCTCAGCCGTGCCCTCCATTGCTCTAGACGTGGAAGGCACAAAGCACTGCCTCCATCCTTCAATGGGAGACACGCCATAAACTGTCTTGCCTCCAGCCCTTTACGAAGCTGACAAACAACTCGCTTGCCACAGTCCTGTTACAGCAGACCGGGAACTTCTCATACAAAGGCAGGCTCCAATGGCATTTCTTCCCAGCCCTTAACTCGCCGCTTTAGAACTTCCGCTTCTGCCGCCGTTCCACCTTGCCAACCCAGCTCAGACAAAATGCCTACATCTTCCCCTTAAGCAACTGGGCTGAGTCCCACATGATTGTGCCACCATGTGTTTAGCAGGAGAGAGACAATACGCTTTTCACCAACCACAGTTGACCACTGGTGGAGAGAGTGTCAGAAAACGCCTATGTCAGAAAGGCCCCTTTGCTCTCAGCCGTGCCCTCCATTGCTCTAGACGTGGAAGGCACAAAGCACTGCCTCCATCCTTCAATGGGAGACACGCCATAAACTGTCTTGCTCCAGCCCTTTACGAAGCTGACAAACAACTCGCTTGCCACAGTCCTGTTACAGCAGACCGGGAACTTCTCATACAAAGGCAGCTCCAATGGCATTTCTTCCCAGCCCTTAACTCGCCGCTTTAGAACTTCCGCTTCTGCCGCCGTTCCACCTTGCCAACCCAGCTCAGACAAAATGCCTACATCTTCCCCTTAAGCAACTGGCTGAGTCCCACATGATTGTGCCACCATGTGTTTAGCAGGAGAGAGACAATACGCTTTTCACCAACCACAGTTGACCACTGGTGGAGAGAGTGTCAGAAAACGCCTATGTCAGAAAGGCCCCTTTGCTCTCAGCCGTGCCCTCCATTGCTCTAGACGTGGAAGGCACAAAGCACTGCCTCCATCCTTCAATGGGAGACACGCCATAAACTGTCTTGCCTCCAGCCCTTTACGAAGCTGACAAACAACTCGCTTGCCACAGTCCTGTTACAGCAGACCGGGAACTTCTCATACAAAGGCAGCTCCAATGGCATTTCTTCCCAGCCCTTAACTCGCCGCTTTAGAACTTCCGCTTCTGCCGCCGTTCCACCTTGCCAACCCAGCTCAGACAAAATGCCTACATCTTCCCCTTAAGCAACTGGGCTGAGTCCCACATGATTGTGCCACCATGTGTTTAGCAGGAGAGAGACAATACGCTTTTCACCAACCACAGTTGACCACTGGGGAGAGAGTGTCAGAAAACGCCTATGTCAGAAAGGCCCCTTTGCTCTCAGCCGTGCCCTCCATTGCTCTAGACGTGGAAGGCACAAAGCACTGCCTCCATCCTTCAATGGGAGACACGCCATAAACTGTCTTGCCTCCAGCCCTTTACGAAGCTGACAAACAACTCGCTTGCCACAGTCCTGTTACAGCAGACCGGGAACTTCTCATACAAAGGCAGCTCCAATGGCATTTCTTCCCAGCCCTTAACTCGCCGCTTTAGAACTTCCGCTTCTGCCGCCGTTCCACCTTGCCAACCCAGCTCAGACAAAATGCCTACATCTTCCCCTTAAGCAACTGGGCTGAGTCCCACATGATTGTGCCACCATGTGTTTAGCAGGAGAGAGACAATACGCTTTTCACCAACCACAGTTGACCACTGGTGGAGAGAGTGTCAGAAAACGCCTATGTCAGAAAGGCCCCTTTGCTCTCAGCCGTGCCCTCCATTGCTCTAGACGTGGAAGGCACAAAGCACTGCCTCCATCCTTCAATGGAGACACGCCATAAACTGTCTTGCCTCCAGCCCTTTACGAAGCTGACAAACAACTCGCTTGCCACAGTCCTGTTACAGCAGACCGGGAACTTCTCATACAAAGGCAGCTCCAATGGCATTTCTTCCCAGCCCTTAACTCGCCGCTTTAGAACTTCCGCTTCTGCCGCCGTTCCACCTTGCCAACCCAGCTCAGACAAAATGCCTACATCTTCCCCTTAAGCAACTGGGCTGAGTCCCACATGATTGTGCCACCATGTGTTTAGCAGGAGAGAGACAATACGCTTTTCACCAACCACAGTTGACCACTGGTGGAGAGAGTGTCAGAAAACGCCTATGTCAGAAAGGCCCCTTTGCTCTCAGCCGTGCCCTCCATTGCTCTAGACGTGGAAGGCACAAAGCACT
>NW_027225454.1:0-55937 GCF_041296235.1 Equus asinus | reverse complement strand
ACACCTGCCGGACATGCCAAAATCACCTGCCGGCTACACCAGAACCTCTTGCCGGACACTCCGGAATCACCTGCCAGACATGAGGCAACCAAATGTCAGACGTGCCAGAACCCCGTGCCAGAGACACCGGATGCAACTGCCGAGCATGCCGGAACCTCCTGCTCAACTCGCTGTAACCACCTGCCGGGGACGCCAAAATCACCTGTCAGCTAGCCAGAAACCACGTGGCGGACTCTATGGAATCACCCGCCGGCATGCCGGAACAGCTCTCAGACGTGCCAGAAGCACGTGCCGGACACGCCGGAACCACCTACTAGAGAGACCGGAACCACCTGCCAGACCCGCCTGAACCACCTGCTGAGTACGCTGGAACAACTGCTCTACTCGCTGGAGCCACCTGCTGGACACGCCAAAATCACCTGATGGCTACGCCAGCACCACTCGGCAGACAAGCCAGAATCACCTGCAGGGTATGCCGGAACCACCTCTCAGACGTGCCAGAACCCCTTGTCGGACACTCCGGAATCACTGTCAGGCATGCCGGAACCACCTCTCGAACGTGCCAGAATGACGTGCCAGAGACACCGGATGCACCTGCGAGCACGCCGGAACCTCCTCTTCGACTCGCCGAACACCAGCCAGAGACGCCAAAATCCCCTGCCAGGTAGGCCAGAATCACATGGCGGACGCTCCGGAATCTCCCGCCGGGAAGGTAGGAAACCACCTCTCAAACATACTGGAAGCACGTGCCGGACATGCCGGCACCACGTACTGGACAGACCAGAAACACCTGCCGGACCTGCCTGAACCACCTGCTGAGCACACCGGAACAACTTGCTCGACTCGCTGGAGCCACCTGCTGGACACCCCAAAATCACCAGCCAGCTATGCCAGAACCACTTGCCGTACACTCCGGAATCACCTGCTGGTTACACCAGAGCCACTTGGTGGACAATCCAGAATCACCTGCCGGACATGCCAGAACCACCTGTCACACATGCCGGAACCACGTGCCTGACACGCCGGAACCACCTCGCGGACAGACGGAACCACCTACCAGACATGCTGAACCACTGCCGAGCATGCCGGAACCACCTGCCGGACACGCCAAAATCACCTGCGGGCTAGGCCAGAACCACTTGTAGGACTCTCCTGGAGCACCTGCCGGGCATGCTGGGAACCACCTCTCAGACGTGCCAGAACCACGCGCGGCACATGACGGAACCCATTACCGGACAGACCGGAACCACCTGCCGGACACGCCAGAATCACCTGCCAAGAACACCGGAACCACCTGAACAGCTCGCCAGAAACACCTGCCGGACATGCCAAAATCACCTGCCGGCTACACCAGAACCTCTTGCCGGACACTCCGGAATCACCTGCCAGACATGAGGCAACCAAATGTCAGACGTGCCAGAACCCCGTGCCAGAGACACCGGATGCAACTGCCGAGCATGCCGGAACCTCCTGCTCAACTCGCTGTAACCACCTGCCGGGGGACGCCAAAATCACCTGTCAGCTAGGCCAGAACCACGTGGCGGACTCTATGGAATCACCCGCCGGGCATGCCGGAACCAGCTCTCAGACGTGCCAGAAGCACGTGCCGGACACGCCGGAACCACCTACTAGAGAGACCGGAACCACCTGCCAGACCCGCCTGAACCACCTGCTGAGTACGCTGGAACAACCTGCTCTACTCGCTGGAGCCACCTGCTGGACACGCCAAAATCACCTGATGGCTACGCCAGCACCACTCGGCAGACAAGCCAGAATCACCTGCAGGGTATGCCGGAACCACCTCTCAGACGTGCCAGAACCCCTTGTCGGACACTCCGGAATCACCTGTCAGGCATGCCGGAACCACCTCTCGAACGTGCCAGAATGACGTGCCAGAGACACCGGATGCACCTGCCGAGCACGCCGGAACCTCCTCTTCGACTCGCCGGAACCACCAGCCAGAGACGCCAAAATCCCCTGCCAGGTAGGCCAGAATCACATGGCGGACGCTCCGGAATCTCCCGCCGGGAAGGTAGGAACCACCTCTCAAACATACTGGAAGCACGTGCCGGACATGCCGGCACCACGTACTGGACAGACCAGAAACACCTGCCGGACCTGCCTGAACCACCTGCTGAGCACACCGGAACAACTTGCTCGACTCGCTGGAGCCACCTGCTGGACACCCCAAAATCACCAGCCAGCTATGCCAGAACCACTTGCCGTACACTCCGGAATCACCTGCTGGTTACACCAGAGCCACTTGGTGGACAATCCAGAATCACCTGCCGGACATGCCAGAACCACCTGTCACACATGCCGGAACCACGTGCCTGACACGCCGGAACCACCTCGCGGACAGACCGGAACCACCTACCAGACATGCCTGAACCACCTGCCGAGCATGCCGGAACCACCTGCCGGACACGCCAAAATCACCTGCGGGCTAGGCCAGAACCACTTGTAGGACTCTCCTGGAGCACCTGCCGGGCATGCGGGAACCACCTCTCAGACGTGCCAGAACCACGCGCGGCACATGACGGAACCCATTACCGGACAGACCGGAACCACCTGCCGGACACGCCAGAATCACCTGCCAAGAACACCGGAACCACCTGAACAGCTCGCCAGAAACACCTGCCGGACATGCCAAAATCACCTGCCGGCTACACCAGAACCTCTTGCCGGACACTCCGGAATCACCTGCCAGACATGAGGCAACCAAATGTCAGACGTGCCAGAACCCCGTGCCAGAGACACCGGATGCAACTGCCGAGCATGCCGGAACCTCCTGCTCAACTCGCTGTAACCACCTGCCGGGGACGCCAAAATCACCTGTCAGCTAGGCCAGAACCACGTGGCGGACTCTATGGAATCACCCGCCGGGCATGCCGGAACCAGCTCTCAGACGTGCCAGAAGCACGTGCCGGACACGCCGGAACCACCTACTAGAGAGACCGGAACCACCTGCCAGACCCGCCTGAACCACCTGCTGAGTACGCTGGAACAACCTGCTCTACTCGCTGGAGCCACCTGCTGGACACGCCAAAATCACCTGATGGCTACGCCAGCACCACTCGGCAGACAAGCCAGAATCACCTGCAGGGTATGCCGGAACCACCTCTCAGACGTGCCAGAACCCCTTGTCGGACACTCCGGAATCACCTGTCAGGCATGCCGGAACCACCTCTCGAACGTGCCAGAATGACGTGCCAGAGACACCGGATGCACCTGCCGAGCACGCCGGAACCTCCTCTTCGACTCGCCGGAACCACCAGCCAGAGACGCCAAAATCCCCTGCCAGGTAGGCCAGAATCACATGGCGGACGCTCCGGAATCTCCCGCCGGGAAGGTAGGAACCACCTCTCAAACATACTGGAAGCACGTGCCGGACATGCCGGCACCACGTACTGGACAGACCAGAAACACCTGCCGGACCTGCCTGAACCACCTGCTGAGCACACCGGAACAACTTGCTCGACTCGCTGGAGCCACCTGCTGGACACCCCAAAATCACCAGCCAGCTATGCCAGAACCACTTGCCGTACACTCCGGAATCACCTGCTGGTTACACCAGAGCCACTTGGTGGACAATCCAGAATCACCTGCCGGACATGCCAGAACCACCTGTCACACATGCCGGAACCACGTGCCTGACACGCCGGAACCACCTCGCGGACAGACCGGAACCACCTACCAGACATGCCTGAACCACCTGCCGAGCATGCCGGAACCACCTGCCGGACACGCCAAAATCACCTGCGGGCTAGGCCAGAACCACTTGTAGGACTCTCCTGGAGCACCTGCCGGGCATGCGGGAACCACCTCTCAGACGTGCCAGAACCACGCGCGGCACATGACGGAACCCATTACCGGACAGACCGGAACCACCTGCCGGACACGCCAGAATCACCTGCCAAGAACACCGGAACCACCTGAACAGCTCGCCAGAAACACCTGCCGGACATGCCAAAATCACCTGCCGGCTACACCAGAACCTCTTGCCGGACACTCCGGAATCACCTGCCAGACATGAGGCAACCAAATGTCAGACGTGCCAGAACCCCGTGCCAGAGACACCGGATGCAACTGCCGAGCATGCCGGAACCTCCTGCTCAACTCGCTGTAACCACCTGCCGGGGACGCCAAAATCACCTGTCAGCTAGGCCAGAACCACGTGGCGGACTCTATGGAATCACCCGCCGGGCATGCCGGAACCAGCTCTCAGACGTGCCAGAAGCACGTGCCGGACACGCCGGAACCACCTACTAGAGAGACCGGAACCACCTGCCAGACCCGCCTGAACCACCTGCTGAGTACGCTGGAACAACCTGCTCTACTCGCTGGAGCCACCTGCTGGACACGCCAAAATCACCTGATGGCTACGCCAGCACCACTCGGCAGACAAGCCAGAATCACCTGCAGGGTATGCCGGAACCACCTCTCAGACGTGCCAGAACCCCTTGTCGGACACTCCGGAATCACCTGTCAGGCATGCCGGAACCACCTCTCGAACGTGCCAGAATGACGTGCCAGAGACACCGGATGCACCTGCCGAGCACGCCGGAACCTCCTCTTCGACTCGCCGGAACCACCAGCCAGAGACGCCAAAATCCCCTGCCAGGTAGGCCAGAATCACATGGCGGACGCTCCGGAATCTCCCGCCGGGAAGGTAGGAACCACCTCTCAAACATACTGGAAGCACGTGCCGGACATGCCGGCACCACGTACTGGACAGACCAGAAACACCTGCCGGACCTGCCTGAACCACCTGCTGAGCACACCGGAACAACTTGCTCGACTCGCTGGAGCCACCTGCTGGACACCCCAAAATCACCAGCCAGCTATGCCAGAACCACTTGCCGTACACTCCGGAATCACCTGCTGGTTACACCAGAGCCACTTGGTGGACAATCCAGAATCACCTGCCGGACATGCCAGAACCACCTGTCACACATGCCGGAACCACGTGCCTGACACGCCGGAACCACCTCGCGGACAGACCGGAACCACCTACCAGACATGCCTGAACCACCTGCCGAGCATGCCGGAACCACCTGCCGGACACGCCAAAATCACCTGCGGGCTAGGCCAGAACCACTTGTAGGACTCTCCTGGAGCACCTGCCGGGCATGCGGGAACCACCTCTCAGACGTGCCAGAACCACGCGCGGCACATGACGGAACCCATTACCGGACAGACCGGAACCACCTGCCGGACACGCCAGAATCACCTGCCAAGAACACCGGAACCACCTGAACAGCTCGCCAGAAACACCTGCCGGACATGCCAAAATCACCTGCCGGCTACACCAGAACCTCTTGCCGGACACTCCGGAATCACCTGCCAGACATGAGGCAACCAAATGTCAGACGTGCCAGAACCCCGTGCCAGAGACACCGGATGCAACTGCCGAGCATGCCGGAACCTCCTGCTCAACTCGCTGTAACCACCTGCCGGGGACGCCAAAATCACCTGTCAGCTAGGCCAGAACCACGTGGCGGACTCTATGGAATCACCCGCCGGGCATGCCGGAACCAGCTCTCAGACGTGCCAGAAGCACGTGCCGGACACGCCGGAACCACCTACTAGAGAGACCGGAACCACCTGCCAGACCCGCCTGAACCACCTGCTGAGTACGCTGGAACAACCTGCTCTACTCGCTGGAGCCACCTGCTGGACACGCCAAAATCACCTGATGGCTACGCCAGCACCACTCGGCAGACAAGCCAGAATCACCTGCAGGGTATGCCGGAACCACCTCTCAGACGTGCCAGAACCCCTTGTCGGACACTCCGGAATCACCTGTCAGGCATGCCGGAACCACCTCTCGAACGTGCCAGAATGACGTGCCAGAGACACCGGATGCACCTGCCGAGCACGCCGGAACCTCCTCTTCGACTCGCCGGAACCACCAGCCAGAGACGCCAAAATCCCCTGCCAGGTAGGCCAGAATCACATGGCGGACGCTCCGGAATCTCCCGCCGGGAAGGTAGGAACCACCTCTCAAACATACTGGAAGCACGTGCCGGACATGCCGGCACCACGTACTGGACAGACCAGAAACACCTGCCGGACCTGCCTGAACCACCTGCTGAGCACACCGGAACAACTTGCTCGACTCGCTGGAGCCACCTGCTGGACACCCCAAAATCACCAGCCAGCTATGCCAGAACCACTTGCCGTACACTCCGGAATCACCTGCTGGTTACACCAGAGCCACTTGGTGGACAATCCAGAATCACCTGCCGGACATGCCAGAACCACCTGTCACACATGCCGGAACCACGTGCCTGACACGCCGGAACCACCTCGCGGACAGACCGGAACCACCTACCAGACATGCCTGAACCACCTGCCGAGCATGCCGGAACCACCTGCCGGACACGCCAAAATCACCTGCGGGCTAGGCCAGAACCACTTGTAGGACTCTCCTGGAGCACCTGCCGGGCATGCGGGAACCACCTCTCAGACGTGCCAGAACCACGCGCGGCACATGACGGAACCCATTACCGGACAGACCGGAACCACCTGCCGGACACGCCAGAATCACCTGCCAAGAACACCGGAACCACCTGAACAGCTCGCCAGAAACACCTGCCGGACATGCCAAAATCACCTGCCGGCTACACCAGAACCTCTTGCCGGACACTCCGGAATCACCTGCCAGACATGAGGCAACCAAATGTCAGACGTGCCAGAACCCCGTGCCAGAGACACCGGATGCAACTGCCGAGCATGCCGGAACCTCCTGCTCAACTCGCTGTAACCACCTGCCGGGGACGCCAAAATCACCTGTCAGCTAGGCCAGAACCACGTGGCGGACTCTATGGAATCACCCGCCGGGCATGCCGGAACCAGCTCTCAGACGTGCCAGAAGCACGTGCCGGACACGCCGGAACCACCTACTAGAGAGACCGGAACCACCTGCCAGACCCGCCTGAACCACCTGCTGAGTACGCTGGAACAACCTGCTCTACTCGCTGGAGCCACCTGCTGGACACGCCAAAATCACCTGATGGCTACGCCAGCACCACTCGGCAGACAAGCCAGAATCACCTGCAGGGTATGCCGGAACCACCTCTCAGACGTGCCAGAACCCCTTGTCGGACACTCCGGAATCACCTGTCAGGCATGCCGGAACCACCTCTCGAACGTGCCAGAATGACGTGCCAGAGACACCGGATGCACCTGCCGAGCACGCCGGAACCTCCTCTTCGACTCGCCGGAACCACCAGCCAGAGACGCCAAAATCCCCTGCCAGGTAGGCCAGAATCACATGGCGGACGCTCCGGAATCTCCCGCCGGGAAGGTAGGAACCACCTCTCAAACATACTGGAAGCACGTGCCGGACATGCCGGCACCACGTACTGGACAGACCAGAAACACCTGCCGGACCTGCCTGAACCACCTGCTGAGCACACCGGAACAACTTGCTCGACTCGCTGGAGCCACCTGCTGGACACCCCAAAATCACCAGCCAGCTATGCCAGAACCACTTGCCGTACACTCCGGAATCACCTGCTGGTTACACCAGAGCCACTTGGTGGACAATCCAGAATCACCTGCCGGACATGCCAGAACCACCTGTCACACATGCCGGAACCACGTGCCTGACACGCCGGAACCACCTCGCGGACAGACCGGAACCACCTACCAGACATGCCTGAACCACCTGCCGAGCATGCCGGAACCACCTGCCGGACACGCCAAAATCACCTGCGGGCTAGGCCAGAACCACTTGTAGGACTCTCCTGGAGCACCTGCCGGGCATGCGGGAACCACCTCTCAGACGTGCCAGAACCACGCGCGGCACATGACGGAACCCATTACCGGACAGACCGGAACCACCTGCCGGACACGCCAGAATCACCTGCCAAGAACACCGGAACCACCTGAACAGCTCGCCAGAAACACCTGCCGGACATGCCAAAATCACCTGCCGGCTACACCAGAACCTCTTGCCGGACACTCCGGAATCACCTGCCAGACATGAGGCAACCAAATGTCAGACGTGCCAGAACCCCGTGCCAGAGACACCGGATGCAACTGCCGAGCATGCCGGAACCTCCTGCTCAACTCGCTGTAACCACCTGCCGGGGACGCCAAAATCACCTGTCAGCTAGGCCAGAACCACGTGGCGGACTCTATGGAATCACCCGCCGGGCATGCCGGAACCAGCTCTCAGACGTGCCAGAAGCACGTGCCGGACACGCCGGAACCACCTACTAGAGAGACCGGAACCACCTGCCAGACCCGCCTGAACCACCTGCTGAGTACGCTGGAACAACCTGCTCTACTCGCTGGAGCCACCTGCTGGACACGCCAAAATCACCTGATGGCTACGCCAGCACCACTCGGCAGACAAGCCAGAATCACCTGCAGGGTATGCCGGAACCACCTCTCAGACGTGCCAGAACCCCTTGTCGGACACTCCGGAATCACCTGTCAGGCATGCCGGAACCACCTCTCGAACGTGCCAGAATGACGTGCCAGAGACACCGGATGCACCTGCCGAGCACGCCGGAACCTCCTCTTCGACTCGCCGGAACCACCAGCCAGAGACGCCAAAATCCCCTGCCAGGTAGGCCAGAATCACATGGCGGACGCTCCGGAATCTCCCGCCGGGAAGGTAGGAACCACCTCTCAAACATACTGGAAGCACGTGCCGGACATGCCGGCACCACGTACTGGACAGACCAGAAACACCTGCCGGACCTGCCTGAACCACCTGCTGAGCACACCGGAACAACTTGCTCGACTCGCTGGAGCCACCTGCTGGACACCCCAAAATCACCAGCCAGCTATGCCAGAACCACTTGCCGTACACTCCGGAATCACCTGCTGGTTACACCAGAGCCACTTGGTGGACAATCCAGAATCACCTGCCGGACATGCCAGAACCACCTGTCACACATGCCGGAACCACGTGCCTGACACGCCGGAACCACCTCGCGGACAGACCGGAACCACCTACCAGACATGCCTGAACCACCTGCCGAGCATGCCGGAACCACCTGCCGGACACGCCAAAATCACCTGCGGGCTAGGCCAGAACCACTTGTAGGACTCTCCTGGAGCACCTGCCGGGCATGCGGGAACCACCTCTCAGACGTGCCAGAACCACGCGCGGCACATGACGGAACCCATTACCGGACAGACCGGAACCACCTGCCGGACACGCCAGAATCACCTGCCAAGAACACCGGAACCACCTGAACAGCTCGCCAGAAACACCTGCCGGACATGCCAAAATCACCTGCCGGCTACACCAGAACCTCTTGCCGGACACTCCGGAATCACCTGCCAGACATGAGGCAACCAAATGTCAGACGTGCCAGAACCCCGTGCCAGAGACACCGGATGCAACTGCCGAGCATGCCGGAACCTCCTGCTCAACTCGCTGTAACCACCTGCCGGGGACGCCAAAATCACCTGTCAGCTAGGCCAGAACCACGTGGCGGACTCTATGGAATCACCCGCCGGGCATGCCGGAACCAGCTCTCAGACGTGCCAGAAGCACGTGCCGGACACGCCGGAACCACCTACTAGAGAGACCGGAACCACCTGCCAGACCCGCCTGAACCACCTGCTGAGTACGCTGGAACAACCTGCTCTACTCGCTGGAGCCACCTGCTGGACACGCCAAAATCACCTGATGGCTACGCCAGCACCACTCGGCAGACAAGCCAGAATCACCTGCAGGGTATGCCGGAACCACCTCTCAGACGTGCCAGAACCCCTTGTCGGACACTCCGGAATCACCTGTCAGGCATGCCGGAACCACCTCTCGAACGTGCCAGAATGACGTGCCAGAGACACCGGATGCACCTGCCGAGCACGCCGGAACCTCCTCTTCGACTCGCCGGAACCACCAGCCAGAGACGCCAAAATCCCCTGCCAGGTAGGCCAGAATCACATGGCGGACGCTCCGGAATCTCCCGCCGGGAAGGTAGGAACCACCTCTCAAACATACTGGAAGCACGTGCCGGACATGCCGGCACCACGTACTGGACAGACCAGAAACACCTGCCGGACCTGCCTGAACCACCTGCTGAGCACACCGGAACAACTTGCTCGACTCGCTGGAGCCACCTGCTGGACACCCCAAAATCACCAGCCAGCTATGCCAGAACCACTTGCCGTACACTCCGGAATCACCTGCTGGTTACACCAGAGCCACTTGGTGGACAATCCAGAATCACCTGCCGGACATGCCAGAACCACCTGTCACACATGCCGGAACCACGTGCCTGACACGCCGGAACCACCTCGCGGACAGACCGGAACCACCTACCAGACATGCCTGAACCACCTGCCGAGCATGCCGGAACCACCTGCCGGACACGCCAAAATCACCTGCGGGCTAGGCCAGAACCACTTGTAGGACTCTCCTGGAGCACCTGCCGGGCATGCGGGAACCACCTCTCAGACGTGCCAGAACCACGCGCGGCACATGACGGAACCCATTACCGGACAGACCGGAACCACCTGCCGGACACGCCAGAATCACCTGCCAAGAACACCGGAACCACCTGAACAGCTCGCCAGAAACACCTGCCGGACATGCCAAAATCACCTGCCGGCTACACCAGAACCTCTTGCCGGACACTCCGGAATCACCTGCCAGACATGAGGCAACCAAATGTCAGACGTGCCAGAACCCCGTGCCAGAGACACCGGATGCAACTGCCGAGCATGCCGGAACCTCCTGCTCAACTCGCTGTAACCACCTGCCGGGGACGCCAAAATCACCTGTCAGCTAGGCCAGAACCACGTGGCGGACTCTATGGAATCACCCGCCGGGCATGCCGGAACCAGCTCTCAGACGTGCCAGAAGCACGTGCCGGACACGCCGGAACCACCTACTAGAGAGACCGGAACCACCTGCCAGACCCGCCTGAACCACCTGCTGAGTACGCTGGAACAACCTGCTCTACTCGCTGGAGCCACCTGCTGGACACGCCAAAATCACCTGATGGCTACGCCAGCACCACTCGGCAGACAAGCCAGAATCACCTGCAGGGTATGCCGGAACCACCTCTCAGACGTGCCAGAACCCCTTGTCGGACACTCCGGAATCACCTGTCAGGCATGCCGGAACCACCTCTCGAACGTGCCAGAATGACGTGCCAGAGACACCGGATGCACCTGCCGAGCACGCCGGAACCTCCTCTTCGACTCGCCGGAACCACCAGCCAGAGACGCCAAAATCCCCTGCCAGGTAGGCCAGAATCACATGGCGGACGCTCCGGAATCTCCCGCCGGGAAGGTAGGAACCACCTCTCAAACATACTGGAAGCACGTGCCGGACATGCCGGCACCACGTACTGGACAGACCAGAAACACCTGCCGGACCTGCCTGAACCACCTGCTGAGCACACCGGAACAACTTGCTCGACTCGCTGGAGCCACCTGCTGGACACCCCAAAATCACCAGCCAGCTATGCCAGAACCACTTGCCGTACACTCCGGAATCACCTGCTGGTTACACCAGAGCCACTTGGTGGACAATCCAGAATCACCTGCCGGACATGCCAGAACCACCTGTCACACATGCCGGAACCACGTGCCTGACACGCCGGAACCACCTCGCGGACAGACCGGAACCACCTACCAGACATGCCTGAACCACCTGCCGAGCATGCCGGAACCACCTGCCGGACACGCCAAAATCACCTGCGGGCTAGGCCAGAACCACTTGTAGGACTCTCCTGGAGCACCTGCCGGGCATGCGGGAACCACCTCTCAGACGTGCCAGAACCACGCGCGGCACATGACGGAACCCATTACCGGACAGACCGGAACCACCTGCCGGACACGCCAGAATCACCTGCCAAGAACACCGGAACCACCTGAACAGCTCGCCAGAAACACCTGCCGGACATGCCAAAATCACCTGCCGGCTACACCAGAACCTCTTGCCGGACACTCCGGAATCACCTGCCAGACATGATGCAACCAAATGTCAGACGTGCCAGAACCCCGTGCCAGAGACACCGGATGCAACTGCCGAGCATGCCGGAACCTCCTGCTCAACTCGCTGTAACCACCTGCCGGGGACGCCAAAATCACCTGTCAGCTAGGCCAGAACCACGTGGCGGACTCTATGGAATCACCCGCCGGGCATGCCGGAACCAGCTCTCAGACGTGCCAGAAGCACGTGCCGGACACGCCGGAACCACCTACTAGAGAGACCGGAACCACCTGCCAGACCCGCCTGAACCACCTGCTGAGTACGCTGGAACAACCTGCTCTACTCGCTGGAGCCACCTGCTGGACACGCCAAAATCACCTGATGGCTACGCCAGCACCACTCGGCAGACAAGCCAGAATCACCTGCAGGGTATGCCGGAACCACCTCTCAGACGTGCCAGAACCCCTTGTCGGACACTCCGGAATCACCTGTCAGGCATGCCGGAACCACCTCTCGAACGTGCCAGAATGACGTGCCAGAGACACCGGATGCACCTGCCGAGCACGCCGGAACCTCCTCTTCGACTCGCCGGAACCACCAGCCAGAGACGCCAAAATCCCCTGCCAGGTAGGCCAGAATCACATGGCGGACGCTCCGGAATCTCCCGCCGGGAAGGTAGGAACCACCTCTCAAACATACTGGAAGCACGTGCCGGACATGCCGGCACCACGTACTGGACAGACCAGAAACACCTGCCGGACCTGCCTGAACCACCTGCTGAGCACACCGGAACAACTTGCTCGACTCGCTGGAGCCACCTGCTGGACACCCCAAAATCACCAGCCAGCTATGCCAGAACCACTTGCCGTACACTCCGGAATCACCTGCTGGTTACACCAGAGCCACTTGGTGGACAATCCAGAATCACCTGCCGGACATGCCAGAACCACCTGTCACACATGCCGGAACCACGTGCCTGACACGCCGGAACCACCTCGCGGACAGACCGGAACCACCTACCAGACATGCCTGAACCACCTGCCGAGCATGCCGGAACCACCTGCCGGACACGCCAAAATCACCTGCGGGCTAGGCCAGAACCACTTGTAGGACTCTCCTGGAGCACCTGCCGGGCATGCGGGAACCACCTCTCAGACGTGCCAGAACCACGCGCGGCACATGACGGAACCCATTACCGGACAGACCGGAACCACCTGCCGGACACGCCAGAATCACCTGCCAAGAACACCGGAACCACCTGAACAGCTCGCCAGAAACACCTGCCGGACATGCCAAAATCACCTGCCGGCTACACCAGAACCTCTTGCCGGACACTCCGGAATCACCTGCCAGACATGAGGCAACCAAATGTCAGACGTGCCAGAACCCCGTGCCAGAGACACCGGATGCAACTGCCGAGCATGCCGGAACCTCCTGCTCAACTCGCTGTAACCACCTGCCGGGGACGCCAAAATCACCTGTCAGCTAGGCCAGAACCACGTGGCGGACTCTATGGAATCACCCGCCGGGCATGCCGGAACCAGCTCTCAGACGTGCCAGAAGCACGTGCCGGACACGCCGGAACCACCTACTAGAGAGACCGGAACCACCTGCCAGACCCGCCTGAACCACCTGCTGAGTACGCTGGAACAACCTGCTCTACTCGCTGGAGCCACCTGCTGGACACGCCAAAATCACCTGATGGCTACGCCAGCACCACTCGGCAGACAAGCCAGAATCACCTGCAGGGTATGCCGGAACCACCTCTCAGACGTGCCAGAACCCCTTGTCGGACACTCCGGAATCACCTGTCAGGCATGCCGGAACCACCTCTCGAACGTGCCAGAATGACGTGCCAGAGACACCGGATGCACCTGCCGAGCACCCCGGAACCTCCTCTTCGACTCGCCGGAACCACCAGCCAGAGACGCCAAAATCCCCTGCCAGGTAGGCCAGAATCACATGGCGGACGCTCCGGAATCTCCCGCCGGGAAGGTAGGAACCACCTCTCAAACATACTGGAAGCACGTGCCGGACATGCCGGCACCACGTACTGGACAGACCAGAAACACCTGCCGGACCTGCCTGAACCACCTGCTGAGCACACCGGAACAACTTGCTCGACTCGCTGGAGCCACCTGCTGGACACCCCAAAATCACCAGCCAGCTATGCCAGAACCACTTGCCGTACACTCCGGAATCACCTGCTGGTTACACCAGAGCCACTTGGTGGACAATCCAGAATCACCTGCCGGACATGCCAGAACCACCTGTCACACATGCCGGAACCACGTGCCTGACACGCCGGAACCACCTCGCGGACAGACCGGAACCACCTACCAGACATGCCTGAACCACCTGCCGAGCATGCCGGAACCACCTGCCGGACACGCCAAAATCACCTGCGGGCTAGGCCAGAACCACTTGTAGGACTCTCCTGGAGCACCTGCCGGGCATGCGGGAACCACCTCTCAGACGTGCCAGAACCACGCGCGGCACATGACGGAACCCATTACCGGACAGACCGGAACCACCTGCCGGACACGCCAGAATCACCTGCCAAGAACACCGGAACCACCTGAACAGCTCGCCAGAAACACCTGCCGGACATGCCAAAATCACCTGCCGGCTACACCAGAACCTCTTGCCGGACACTCCGGAATCACCTGCCAGACATGAGGCAACCAAATGTCAGACGTGCCAGAACCCCGTGCCAGAGACACCGGATGCAACTGCCGAGCATGCCGGAACCTCCTGCTCAACTCGCTGTAACCACCTGCCGGGGACGCCAAAATCACCTGTCAGCTAGGCCAGAACCACGTGGCGGACTCTATGGAATCACCCGCCGGGCATGCCGGAACCAGCTCTCAGACGTGCCAGAAGCACGTGCCGGACACGCCGGAACCACCTACTAGAGAGACCGGAACCACCTGCCAGACCCGCCTGAACCACCTGCTGAGTACGCTGGAACAACCTGCTCTACTCGCTGGAGCCACCTGCTGGACACGCCAAAATCACCTGATGGCTACGCCAGCACCACTCGGCAGACAAGCCAGAATCACCTGCAGGGTATGCCGGAACCACCTCTCAGACGTGCCAGAACCCCTTGTCGGACACTCCGGAATCACCTGTCAGGCATGCCGGAACCACCTCTCGAACGTGCCAGAATGACGTGCCAGAGACACCGGATGCACCTGCCGAGCACGCCGGAACCTCCTCTTCGACTCGCCGGAACCACCAGCCAGAGACGCCAAAATCCCCTGCCAGGTAGGCCAGAATCACATGGCGGACGCTCCGGAATCTCCCGCCGGGAAGGTAGGAACCACCTCTCAAACATACTGGAAGCACGTGCCGGACATGCCGGCACCACGTACTGGACAGACCAGAAACACCTGCCGGACCTGCCTGAACCACCTGCTGAGCACACCGGAACAACTTGCTCGACTCGCTGGAGCCACCTGCTGGACACCCCAAAATCACCAGCCAGCTATGCCAGAACCACTTGCCGTACACTCCGGAATCACCTGCTGGTTACACCAGAGCCACTTGGTGGACAATCCAGAATCACCTGCCGGACATGCCAGAACCACCTGTCACACATGCCGGAACCACGTGCCTGACACGCCGGAACCACCTCGCGGACAGACCGGAACCACCTACCAGACATGCCTGAACCACCTGCCGAGCATGCCGGAACCACCTGCCGGACACGCCAAAATCACCTGCGGGCTAGGCCAGAACCACTTGTAGGACTCTCCTGGAGCACCTGCCGGGCATGCGGGAACCACCTCTCAGACGTGCCAGAACCACGCGCGGCACATGACGGAACCCATTACCGGACAGACCGGAACCACCTGCCGGACACGCCAGAATCACCTGCCAAGAACACCGGAACCACCTGAACAGCTCGCCAGAAACACCTGCCGGACATGCCAAAATCACCTGCCGGCTACACCAGAACCTCTTGCCGGACACTCCGGAATCACCTGCCAGACATGATGCAACCAAATGTCAGACGTGCCAGAACCCCGTGCCAGAGACACCGGATGCAACTGCCGAGCATGCCGGAACCTCCTGCTCAACTCGCTGTAACCACCTGCCGGGGACGCCAAAATCACCTGTCAGCTAGGCCAGAACCACGTGGCGGACTCTATGGAATCACCCGCCGGGCATGCCGGAACCAGCTCTCAGACGTGCCAGAAGCACGTGCCGGACACGCCGGAACCACCTACTAGAGAGACCGGAACCACCTGCCAGACCCGCCTGAACCACCTGCTGAGTACGCTGGAACAACCTGCTCTACTCGCTGGAGCCACCTGCTGGACACGCCAAAATCACCTGATGGCTACGCCAGCACCACTCGGCAGACAAGCCAGAATCACCTGCAGGGTATGCCGGAACCACCTCTCAGACGTGCCAGAACCCCTTGTCGGACACTCCGGAATCACCTGTCAGGCATGCCGGAACCACCTCTCGAACGTGCCAGAATGACGTGCCAGAGACACCGGATGCACCTGCCGAGCACCCCGGAACCTCCTCTTCGACTCGCCGGAACCACCAGCCAGAGACGCCAAAATCCCCTGCCAGGTAGGCCAGAATCACATGGCGGACGCTCCGGAATCTCCCGCCGGGAAGGTAGGAACCACCTCTCAAACATACTGGAAGCACGTGCCGGACATGCCGGCACCACGTACTGGACAGACCAGAAACACCTGCCGGACCTGCCTGAACCACCTGCTGAGCACACCGGAACAACTTGCTCGACTCGCTGGAGCCACCTGCTGGACACCCCAAAATCACCAGCCAGCTATGCCAGAACCACTTGCCGTACACTCCGGAATCACCTGCTGGTTACACCAGAGCCACTTGGTGGACAATCCAGAATCACCTGCCGGACATGCCAGAACCACCTGTCACACATGCCGGAACCACGTGCCTGACACGCCGGAACCACCTCGCGGACAGACCGGAACCACCTACCAGACATGCCTGAACCACCTGCCGAGCATGCCGGAACCACCTGCCGGACACGCCAAAATCACCTGCGGGCTAGGCCAGAACCACTTGTAGGACTCTCCTGGAGCACCTGCCGGGCATGCGGGAACCACCTCTCAGACGTGCCAGAACCACGCGCGGCACATGACGGAACCCATTACCGGACAGACCGGAACCACCTGCCGGACACGCCAGAATCACCTGCCAAGAACACCGGAACCACCTGAACAGCTCGCCAGAAACACCTGCCGGACATGCCAAAATCACCTGCCGGCTACACCAGAACCTCTTGCCGGACACTCCGGAATCACCTGCCAGACATGAGGCAACCAAATGTCAGACGTGCCAGAACCCCGTGCCAGAGACACCGGATGCAACTGCCGAGCATGCCGGAACCTCCTGCTCAACTCGCTGTAACCACCTGCCGGGGACGCCAAAATCACCTGTCAGCTAGGCCAGAACCACGTGGCGGACTCTATGGAATCACCCGCCGGGCATGCCGGAACCAGCTCTCAGACGTGCCAGAAGCACGTGCCGGACACGCCGGAACCACCTACTAGAGAGACCGGAACCACCTGCCAGACCCGCCTGAACCACCTGCTGAGTACGCTGGAACAACCTGCTCTACTCGCTGGAGCCACCTGCTGGACACGCCAAAATCACCTGATGGCTACGCCAGCACCACTCGGCAGACAAGCCAGAATCACCTGCAGGGTATGCCGGAACCACCTCTCAGACGTGCCAGAACCCCTTGTCGGACACTCCGGAATCACCTGTCAGGCATGCCGGAACCACCTCTCGAACGTGCCAGAATGACGTGCCAGAGACACCGGATGCACCTGCCGAGCACGCCGGAACCTCCTCTTCGACTCGCCGGAACCACCAGCCAGAGACGCCAAAATCCCCTGCCAGGTAGGCCAGAATCACATGGCGGACGCTCCGGAATCTCCCGCCGGGAAGGTAGGAACCACCTCTCAAACATACTGGAAGCACGTGCCGGACATGCCGGCACCACGTACTGGACAGACCAGAAACACCTGCCGGACCTGCCTGAACCACCTGCTGAGCACACCGGAACAACTTGCTCGACTCGCTGGAGCCACCTGCTGGACACCCCAAAATCACCAGCCAGCTATGCCAGAACCACTTGCCGTACACTCCGGAATCACCTGCTGGTTACACCAGAGCCACTTGGTGGACAATCCAGAATCACCTGCCGGACATGCCAGAACCACCTGTCACACATGCCGGAACCACGTGCCTGACACGCCGGAACCACCTCGCGGACAGACCGGAACCACCTACCAGACATGCCTGAACCACCTGCCGAGCATGCCGGAACCACCTGCCGGACACGCCAAAATCACCTGCGGGCTAGGCCAGAACCACTTGTAGGACTCTCCTGGAGCACCTGCCGGGCATGCGGGAACCACCTCTCAGACGTGCCAGAACCACGCGCGGCACATGACGGAACCCATTACCGGACAGACCGGAACCACCTGCCGGACACGCCAGAATCACCTGCCAAGAACACCGGAACCACCTGAACAGCTCGCCAGAAACACCTGCCGGACATGCCAAAATCACCTGCCGGCTACACCAGAACCTCTTGCCGGACACTCCGGAATCACCTGCCAGACATGAGGCAACCAAATGTCAGACGTGCCAGAACCCCGTGCCAGAGACACCGGATGCAACTGCCGAGCATGCCGGAACCTCCTGCTCAACTCGCTGTAACCACCTGCCGGGGACGCCAAAATCACCTGTCAGCTAGGCCAGAACCACGTGGCGGACTCTATGGAATCACCCGCCGGGCATGCCGGAACCAGCTCTCAGACGTGCCAGAAGCACGTGCCGGACACGCCGGAACCACCTACTAGAGAGACCGGAACCACCTGCCAGACCCGCCTGAACCACCTGCTGAGTACGCTGGAACAACCTGCTCTACTCGCTGGAGCCACCTGCTGGACACGCCAAA
Source organism: Equus asinus (assembly GCF_041296235.1). Lineage (NCBI taxonomy): Eukaryota > Metazoa > Chordata > Mammalia > Perissodactyla > Equidae > Equus > Equus asinus. The sequence goes on along the minus strand of NW_027225454.1, from coordinate 37,047 downwards.
ATCACCTGATGGCTACGCCAGCACCACTCGGCAGACAAGCCAGAATCACCTGCAGGGTATGCCGGAACCACCTCTCAGACGTGCCAGAACCCCTTGTCGGACACTCCGGAATCACCTGTCAGGCATGCCGGAACCACCTCTCGAACGTGCCAGAATGACGTGCCAGAGACACCGGATGCACCTGCCGAGCACGCCGGAACCTCCTCTTCGACTCGCCGGAACCACCAGCCAGAGACGCCAAAATCCCCTGCCAGGTAGGCCAGAATCACATGGCGGACGCTCCGGAATCTCCCGCCGGGAAGGTAGGAACCACCTCTCAAACATACTGGAAGCACGTGCCGGACATGCCGGCACCACGTACTGGACAGACCAGAAACACCTGCCGGACCTGCCTGAACCACCTGCTGAGCACACCGGAACAACTTGCTCGACTCGCTGGAGCCACCTGCTGGACACCCCAAAATCACCAGCCAGCTATGCCAGAACCACTTGCCGTACACTCCGGAATCACCTGCTGGTTACACCAGAGCCACTTGGTGGACAATCCAGAATCACCTGCCGGACATGCCAGAACCACCTGTCACACATGCCGGAACCACGTGCCTGACACGCCGGAACCACCTCGCGGACAGACCGGAACCACCTACCAGACATGCCTGAACCACCTGCCGAGCATGCCGGAACCACCTGCCGGACACGCCAAAATCACCTGCGGGCTAGGCCAGAACCACTTGTAGGACTCTCCTGGAGCACCTGCCGGGCATGCGGGAACCACCTCTCAGACGTGCCAGAACCACGCGCGGCACATGACGGAACCCATTACCGGACAGACCGGAACCACCTGCCGGACACGCCAGAATCACCTGCCAAGAACACCGGAACCACCTGAACAGCTCGCCAGAAACACCTGCCGGACATGCCAAAATCACCTGCCGGCTACACCAGAACCTCTTGCCGGACACTCCGGAATCACCTGCCAGACATGAGGCAACCAAATGTCAGACGTGCCAGAACCCCGTGCCAGAGACACCGGATGCAACTGCCGAGCATGCCGGAACCTCCTGCTCAACTCGCTGTAACCACCTGCCGGGGACGCCAAAATCACCTGTCAGCTAGGCCAGAACCACGTGGCGGACTCTATGGAATCACCCGCCGGGCATGCCGGAACCAGCTCTCAGACGTGCCAGAAGCACGTGCCGGACACGCCGGAACCACCTACTAGAGAGACCGGAACCACCTGCCAGACCCGCCTGAACCACCTGCTGAGTACGCTGGAACAACCTGCTCTACTCGCTGGAGCCACCTGCTGGACACGCCAAAATCACCTGATGGCTACGCCAGCACCACTCGGCAGACAAGCCAGAATCACCTGCAGGGTATGCCGGAACCACCTCTCAGACGTGCCAGAACCCCTTGTCGGACACTCCGGAATCACCTGTCAGGCATGCCGGAACCACCTCTCGAACGTGCCAGAATGACGTGCCAGAGACACCGGATGCACCTGCCGAGCACGCCGGAACCTCCTCTTCGACTCGCCGGAACCACCAGCCAGAGACGCCAAAATCCCCTGCCAGGTAGGCCAGAATCACATGGCGGACGCTCCGGAATCTCCCGCCGGGAAGGTAGGAACCACCTCTCAAACATACTGGAAGCACGTGCCGGACATGCCGGCACCACGTACTGGACAGACCAGAAACACCTGCCGGACCTGCCTGAACCACCTGCTGAGCACACCGGAACAACTTGCTCGACTCGCTGGAGCCACCTGCTGGACACCCCAAAATCACCAGCCAGCTATGCCAGAACCACTTGCCGTACACTCCGGAATCACCTGCTGGTTACACCAGAGCCACTTGGTGGACAATCCAGAATCACCTGCCGGACATGCCAGAACCACCTGTCACACATGCCGGAACCACGTGCCTGACACGCCGGAACCACCTCGCGGACAGACCGGAACCACCTACCAGACATGCCTGAACCACCTGCCGAGCATGCCGGAACCACCTGCCGGACACGCCAAAATCACCTGCGGGCTAGGCCAGAACCACTTGTAGGACTCTCCTGGAGCACCTGCCGGGCATGCGGGAACCACCTCTCAGACGTGCCAGAACCACGCGCGGCACATGACGGAACCCATTACCGGACAGACCGGAACCACCTGCCGGACACGCCAGAATCACCTGCCAAGAACACCGGAACCACCTGAACAGCTCGCCAGAAACACCTGCCGGACATGCCAAAATCACCTGCCGGCTACACCAGAACCTCTTGCCGGACACTCCGGAATCACCTGCCAGACATGAGGCAACCAAATGTCAGACGTGCCAGAACCCCGTGCCAGAGACACCGGATGCAACTGCCGAGCATGCCGGAACCTCCTGCTCAACTCGCTGTAACCACCTGCCGGGGACGCCAAAATCACCTGTCAGCTAGGCCAGAACCACGTGGCGGACTCTATGGAATCACCCGCCGGGCATGCCGGAACCAGCTCTCAGACGTGCCAGAAGCACGTGCCGGACACGCCGGAACCACCTACTAGAGAGACCGGAACCACCTGCCAGACCCGCCTGAACCACCTGCTGAGTACGCTGGAACAACCTGCTCTACTCGCTGGAGCCACCTGCTGGACACGCCAAAATCACCTGATGGCTACGCCAGCACCACTCGGCAGACAAGCCAGAATCACCTGCAGGGTATGCCGGAACCACCTCTCAGACGTGCCAGAACCCCTTGTCGGACACTCCGGAATCACCTGTCAGGCATGCCGGAACCACCTCTCGAACGTGCCAGAATGACGTGCCAGAGACACCGGATGCACCTGCCGAGCACGCCGGAACCTCCTCTTCGACTCGCCGGAACCACCAGCCAGAGACGCCAAAATCCCCTGCCAGGTAGGCCAGAATCACATGGCGGACGCTCCGGAATCTCCCGCCGGGAAGGTAGGAACCACCTCTCAAACATACTGGAAGCACGTGCCGGACATGCCGGCACCACGTACTGGACAGACCAGAAACACCTGCCGGACCTGCCTGAACCACCTGCTGAGCACACCGGAACAACTTGCTCGACTCGCTGGAGCCACCTGCTGGACACCCCAAAATCACCAGCCAGCTATGCCAGAACCACTTGCCGTACACTCCGGAATCACCTGCTGGTTACACCAGAGCCACTTGGTGGACAATCCAGAATCACCTGCCGGACATGCCAGAACCACCTGTCACACATGCCGGAACCACGTGCCTGACACGCCGGAACCACCTCGCGGACAGACCGGAACCACCTACCAGACATGCCTGAACCACCTGCCGAGCATGCCGGAACCACCTGCCGGACACGCCAAAATCACCTGCGGGCTAGGCCAGAACCACTTGTAGGACTCTCCTGGAGCACCTGCCGGGCATGCGGGAACCACCTCTCAGACGTGCCAGAACCACGCGCGGCACATGACGGAACCCATTACCGGACAGACCGGAACCACCTGCCGGACACGCCAGAATCACCTGCCAAGAACACCGGAACCACCTGAACAGCTCGCCAGAAACACCTGCCGGACATGCCAAAATCACCTGCCGGCTACACCAGAACCTCTTGCCGGACACTCCGGAATCACCTGCCAGACATGAGGCAACCAAATGTCAGACGTGCCAGAACCCCGTGCCAGAGACACCGGATGCAACTGCCGAGCATGCCGGAACCTCCTGCTCAACTCGCTGTAACCACCTGCCGGGGACGCCAAAATCACCTGTCAGCTAGGCCAGAACCACGTGGCGGACTCTATGGAATCACCCGCCGGGCATGCCGGAACCAGCTCTCAGACGTGCCAGAAGCACGTGCCGGACACGCCGGAACCACCTACTAGAGAGACCGGAACCACCTGCCAGACCCGCCTGAACCACCTGCTGAGTACGCTGGAACAACCTGCTCTACTCGCTGGAGCCACCTGCTGGACACGCCAAAATCACCTGATGGCTACGCCAGCACCACTCGGCAGACAAGCCAGAATCACCTGCAGGGTATGCCGGAACCACCTCTCAGACGTGCCAGAACCCCTTGTCGGACACTCCGGAATCACCTGTCAGGCATGCCGGAACCACCTCTCGAACGTGCCAGAATGACGTGCCAGAGACACCGGATGCACCTGCCGAGCACGCCGGAACCTCCTCTTCGACTCGCCGGAACCACCAGCCAGAGACGCCAAAATCCCCTGCCAGGTAGGCCAGAATCACATGGCGGACGCTCCGGAATCTCCCGCCGGGAAGGTAGGAACCACCTCTCAAACATACTGGAAGCACGTGCCGGACATGCCGGCACCACGTACTGGACAGACCAGAAACACCTGCCGGACCTGCCTGAACCACCTGCTGAGCACACCGGAACAACTTGCTCGACTCGCTGGAGCCACCTGCTGGACACCCCAAAATCACCAGCCAGCTATGCCAGAACCACTTGCCGTACACTCCGGAATCACCTGCTGGTTACACCAGAGCCACTTGGTGGACAATCCAGAATCACCTGCCGGACATGCCAGAACCACCTGTCACACATGCCGGAACCACGTGCCTGACACGCCGGAACCACCTCGCGGACAGACCGGAACCACCTACCAGACATGCCTGAACCACCTGCCGAGCATGCCGGAACCACCTGCCGGACACGCCAAAATCACCTGCGGGCTAGGCCAGAACCACTTGTAGGACTCTCCTGGAGCACCTGCCGGGCATGCGGGAACCACCTCTCAGACGTGCCAGAACCACGCGCGGCACATGACGGAACCCATTACCGGACAGACCGGAACCACCTGCCGGACACGCCAGAATCACCTGCCAAGAACACCGGAACCACCTGAACAGCTCGCCAGAAACACCTGCCGGACATGCCAAAATCACCTGCCGGCTACACCAGAACCTCTTGCCGGACACTCCGGAATCACCTGCCAGACATGATGCAACCAAATGTCAGACGTGCCAGAACCCCGTGCCAGAGACACCGGATGCAACTGCCGAGCATGCCGGAACCTCCTGCTCAACTCGCTGTAACCACCTGCCGGGGACGCCAAAATCACCTGTCAGCTAGGCCAGAACCACGTGGCGGACTCTATGGAATCACCCGCCGGGCATGCCGGAACCAGCTCTCAGACGTGCCAGAAGCACGTGCCGGACACGCCGGAACCACCTACTAGAGAGACCGGAACCACCTGCCAGACCCGCCTGAACCACCTGCTGAGTACGCTGGAACAACCTGCTCTACTCGCTGGAGCCACCTGCTGGACACGCCAAAATCACCTGATGGCTACGCCAGCACCACTCGGCAGACAAGCCAGAATCACCTGCAGGGTATGCCGGAACCACCTCTCAGACGTGCCAGAACCCCTTGTCGGACACTCCGGAATCACCTGTCAGGCATGCCGGAACCACCTCTCGAACGTGCCAGAATGACGTGCCAGAGACACCGGATGCACCTGCCGAGCACGCCGGAACCTCCTCTTCGACTCGCCGGAACCACCAGCCAGAGACGCCAAAATCCCCTGCCAGGTAGGCCAGAATCACATGGCGGACGCTCCGGAATCTCCCGCCGGGAAGGTAGGAACCACCTCTCAAACATACTGGAAGCACGTGCCGGACATGCCGGCACCACGTACTGGACAGACCAGAAACACCTGCCGGACCTGCCTGAACCACCTGCTGAGCACACCGGAACAACTTGCTCGACTCGCTGGAGCCACCTGCTGGACACCCCAAAATCACCAGCCAGCTATGCCAGAACCACTTGCCGTACACTCCGGAATCACCTGCTGGTTACACCAGAGCCACTTGGTGGACAATCCAGAATCACCTGCCGGACATGCCAGAACCACCTGTCACACATGCCGGAACCACGTGCCTGACACGCCGGAACCACCTCGCGGACAGACCGGAACCACCTACCAGACATGCCTGAACCACCTGCCGAGCATGCCGGAACCACCTGCCGGACACGCCAAAATCACCTGCGGGCTAGGCCAGAACCACTTGTAGGACTCTCCTGGAGCACCTGCCGGGCATGCGGGAACCACCTCTCAGACGTGCCAGAACCACGCGCGGCACATGACGGAACCCATTACCGGACAGACCGGAACCACCTGCCGGACACGCCAGAATCACCTGCCAAGAACACCGGAACCACCTGAACAGCTCGCCAGAAACACCTGCCGGACATGCCAAAATCACCTGCCGGCTACACCAGAACCTCTTGCCGGACACTCCGGAATCACCTGCCAGACATGAGGCAACCAAATGTCAGACGTGCCAGAACCCCGTGCCAGAGACACCGGATGCAACTGCCGAGCATGCCGGAACCTCCTGCTCAACTCGCTGTAACCACCTGCCGGGGACGCCAAAATCACCTGTCAGCTAGGCCAGAACCACGTGGCGGACTCTATGGAATCACCCGCCGGGCATGCCGGAACCAGCTCTCAGACGTGCCAGAAGCACGTGCCGGACACGCCGGAACCACCTACTAGAGAGACCGGAACCACCTGCCAGACCCGCCTGAACCACCTGCTGAGTACGCTGGAACAACCTGCTCTACTCGCTGGAGCCACCTGCTGGACACGCCAAAATCACCTGATGGCTACGCCAGCACCACTCGGCAGACAAGCCAGAATCACCTGCAGGGTATGCCGGAACCACCTCTCAGACGTGCCAGAACCCCTTGTCGGACACTCCGGAATCACCTGTCAGGCATGCCGGAACCACCTCTCGAACGTGCCAGAATGACGTGCCAGAGACACCGGATGCACCTGCCGAGCACCCCGGAACCTCCTCTTCGACTCGCCGGAACCACCAGCCAGAGACGCCAAAATCCCCTGCCAGGTAGGCCAGAATCACATGGCGGACGCTCCGGAATCTCCCGCCGGGAAGGTAGGAACCACCTCTCAAACATACTGGAAGCACGTGCCGGACATGCCGGCACCACGTACTGGACAGACCAGAAACACCTGCCGGACCTGCCTGAACCACCTGCTGAGCACACCGGAACAACTTGCTCGACTCGCTGGAGCCACCTGCTGGACACCCCAAAATCACCAGCCAGCTATGCCAGAACCACTTGCCGTACACTCCGGAATCACCTGCTGGTTACACCAGAGCCACTTGGTGGACAATCCAGAATCACCTGCCGGACATGCCAGAACCACCTGTCACACATGCCGGAACCACGTGCCTGACACGCCGGAACCACCTCGCGGACAGACCGGAACCACCTACCAGACATGCCTGAACCACCTGCCGAGCATGCCGGAACCACCTGCCGGACACGCCAAAATCACCTGCGGGCTAGGCCAGAACCACTTGTAGGACTCTCCTGGAGCACCTGCCGGGCATGCGGGAACCACCTCTCAGACGTGCCAGAACCACGCGCGGCACATGACGGAACCCATTACCGGACAGACCGGAACCACCTGCCGGACACGCCAGAATCACCTGCCAAGAACACCGGAACCACCTGAACAGCTCGCCAGAAACACCTGCCGGACATGCCAAAATCACCTGCCGGCTACACCAGAACCTCTTGCCGGACACTCCGGAATCACCTGCCAGACATGAGGCAACCAAATGTCAGACGTGCCAGAACCCCGTGCCAGAGACACCGGATGCAACTGCCGAGCATGCCGGAACCTCCTGCTCAACTCGCTGTAACCACCTGCCGGGGACGCCAAAATCACCTGTCAGCTAGGCCAGAACCACGTGGCGGACTCTATGGAATCACCCGCCGGGCATGCCGGAACCAGCTCTCAGACGTGCCAGAAGCACGTGCCGGACACGCCGGAACCACCTACTAGAGAGACCGGAACCACCTGCCAGACCCGCCTGAACCACCTGCTGAGTACGCTGGAACAACCTGCTCTACTCGCTGGAGCCACCTGCTGGACACGCCAAAATCACCTGATGGCTACGCCAGCACCACTCGGCAGACAAGCCAGAATCACCTGCAGGGTATGCCGGAACCACCTCTCAGACGTGCCAGAACCCCTTGTCGGACACTCCGGAATCACCTGTCAGGCATGCCGGAACCACCTCTCGAACGTGCCAGAATGACGTGCCAGAGACACCGGATGCACCTGCCGAGCACGCCGGAACCTCCTCTTCGACTCGCCGGAACCACCAGCCAGAGACGCCAAAATCCCCTGCCAGGTAGGCCAGAATCACATGGCGGACGCTCCGGAATCTCCCGCCGGGAAGGTAGGAACCACCTCTCAAACATACTGGAAGCACGTGCCGGACATGCCGGCACCACGTACTGGACAGACCAGAAACACCTGCCGGACCTGCCTGAACCACCTGCTGAGCACACCGGAACAACTTGCTCGACTCGCTGGAGCCACCTGCTGGACACCCCAAAATCACCAGCCAGCTATGCCAGAACCACTTGCCGTACACTCCGGAATCACCTGCTGGTTACACCAGAGCCACTTGGTGGACAATCCAGAATCACCTGCCGGACATGCCAGAACCACCTGTCACACATGCCGGAACCACGTGCCTGACACGCCGGAACCACCTCGCGGACAGACCGGAACCACCTACCAGACATGCCTGAACCACCTGCCGAGCATGCCGGAACCACCTGCCGGACACGCCAAAATCACCTGCGGGCTAGGCCAGAACCACTTGTAGGACTCTCCTGGAGCACCTGCCGGGCATGCGGGAACCACCTCTCAGACGTGCCAGAACCACGCGCGGCACATGACGGAACCCATTACCGGACAGACCGGAACCACCTGCCGGACACGCCAGAATCACCTGCCAAGAACACCGGAACCACCTGAACAGCTCGCCAGAAACACCTGCCGGACATGCCAAAATCACCTGCCGGCTACACCAGAACCTCTTGCCGGACACTCCGGAATCACCTGCCAGACATGATGCAACCAAATGTCAGACGTGCCAGAACCCCGTGCCAGAGACACCGGATGCAACTGCCGAGCATGCCGGAACCTCCTGCTCAACTCGCTGTAACCACCTGCCGGGGACGCCAAAATCACCTGTCAGCTAGGCCAGAACCACGTGGCGGACTCTATGGAATCACCCGCCGGGCATGCCGGAACCAGCTCTCAGACGTGCCAGAAGCACGTGCCGGACACGCCGGAACCACCTACTAGAGAGACCGGAACCACCTGCCAGACCCGCCTGAACCACCTGCTGAGTACGCTGGAACAACCTGCTCTACTCGCTGGAGCCACCTGCTGGACACGCCAAAATCACCTGATGGCTACGCCAGCACCACTCGGCAGACAAGCCAGAATCACCTGCAGGGTATGCCGGAACCACCTCTCAGACGTGCCAGAACCCCTTGTCGGACACTCCGGAATCACCTGTCAGGCATGCCGGAACCACCTCTCGAACGTGCCAGAATGACGTGCCAGAGACACCGGATGCACCTGCCGAGCACCCCGGAACCTCCTCTTCGACTCGCCGGAACCACCAGCCAGAGACGCCAAAATCCCCTGCCAGGTAGGCCAGAATCACATGGCGGACGCTCCGGAATCTCCCGCCGGGAAGGTAGGAACCACCTCTCAAACATACTGGAAGCACGTGCCGGACATGCCGGCACCACGTACTGGACAGACCAGAAACACCTGCCGGACCTGCCTGAACCACCTGCTGAGCACACCGGAACAACTTGCTCGACTCGCTGGAGCCACCTGCTGGACACCCCAAAATCACCAGCCAGCTATGCCAGAACCACTTGCCGTACACTCCGGAATCACCTGCTGGTTACACCAGAGCCACTTGGTGGACAATCCAGAATCACCTGCCGGACATGCCAGAACCACCTGTCACACATGCCGGAACCACGTGCCTGACACGCCGGAACCACCTCGCGGACAGACCGGAACCACCTACCAGACATGCCTGAACCACCTGCCGAGCATGCCGGAACCACCTGCCGGACACGCCAAAATCACCTGCGGGCTAGGCCAGAACCACTTGTAGGACTCTCCTGGAGCACCTGCCGGGCATGCGGGAACCACCTCTCAGACGTGCCAGAACCACGCGCGGCACATGACGGAACCCATTACCGGACAGACCGGAACCACCTGCCGGACACGCCAGAATCACCTGCCAAGAACACCGGAACCACCTGAACAGCTCGCCAGAAACACCTGCCGGACATGCCAAAATCACCTGCCGGCTACACCAGAACCTCTTGCCGGACACTCCGGAATCACCTGCCAGACATGAGGCAACCAAATGTCAGACGTGCCAGAACCCCGTGCCAGAGACACCGGATGCAACTGCCGAGCATGCCGGAACCTCCTGCTCAACTCGCTGTAACCACCTGCCGGGGACGCCAAAATCACCTGTCAGCTAGGCCAGAACCACGTGGCGGACTCTATGGAATCACCCGCCGGGCATGCCGGAACCAGCTCTCAGACGTGCCAGAAGCACGTGCCGGACACGCCGGAACCACCTACTAGAGAGACCGGAACCACCTGCCAGACCCGCCTGAACCACCTGCTGAGTACGCTGGAACAACCTGCTCTACTCGCTGGAGCCACCTGCTGGACACGCCAAAATCACCTGATGGCTACGCCAGCACCACTCGGCAGACAAGCCAGAATCACCTGCAGGGTATGCCGGAACCACCTCTCAGACGTGCCAGAACCCCTTGTCGGACACTCCGGAATCACCTGTCAGGCATGCCGGAACCACCTCTCGAACGTGCCAGAATGACGTGCCAGAGACACCGGATGCACCTGCCGAGCACGCCGGAACCTCCTCTTCGACTCGCCGGAACCACCAGCCAGAGACGCCAAAATCCCCTGCCAGGTAGGCCAGAATCACATGGCGGACGCTCCGGAATCTCCCGCCGGGAAGGTAGGAACCACCTCTCAAACATACTGGAAGCACGTGCCGGACATGCCGGCACCACGTACTGGACAGACCAGAAACACCTGCCGGACCTGCCTGAACCACCTGCTGAGCACACCGGAACAACTTGCTCGACTCGCTGGAGCCACCTGCTGGACACCCCAAAATCACCAGCCAGCTATGCCAGAACCACTTGCCGTACACTCCGGAATCACCTGCTGGTTACACCAGAGCCACTTGGTGGACAATCCAGAATCACCTGCCGGACATGCCAGAACCACCTGTCACACATGCCGGAACCACGTGCCTGACACGCCGGAACCACCTCGCGGACAGACCGGAACCACCTACCAGACATGCCTGAACCACCTGCCGAGCATGCCGGAACCACCTGCCGGACACGCCAAAATCACCTGCGGGCTAGGCCAGAACCACTTGTAGGACTCTCCTGGAGCACCTGCCGGGCATGCGGGAACCACCTCTCAGACGTGCCAGAACCACGCGCGGCACATGACGGAACCCATTACCGGACAGACCGGAACCACCTGCCGGACACGCCAGAATCACCTGCCAAGAACACCGGAACCACCTGAACAGCTCGCCAGAAACACCTGCCGGACATGCCAAAATCACCTGCCGGCTACACCAGAACCTCTTGCCGGACACTCCGGAATCACCTGCCAGACATGAGGCAACCAAATGTCAGACGTGCCAGAACCCCGTGCCAGAGACACCGGATGCAACTGCCGAGCATGCCGGAACCTCCTGCTCAACTCGCTGTAACCACCTGCCGGGGACGCCAAAATCACCTGTCAGCTAGGCCAGAACCACGTGGCGGACTCTATGGAATCACCCGCCGGGCATGCCGGAACCAGCTCTCAGACGTGCCAGAAGCACGTGCCGGACACGCCGGAACCACCTACTAGAGAGACCGGAACCACCTGCCAGACCCGCCTGAACCACCTGCTGAGTACGCTGGAACAACCTGCTCTACTCGCTGGAGCCACCTGCTGGACACGCCAAAATCACCTGATGGCTACGCCAGCACCACTCGGCAGACAAGCCAGAATCACCTGCAGGGTATGCCGGAACCACCTCTCAGACGTGCCAGAACCCCTTGTCGGACACTCCGGAATCACCTGTCAGGCATGCCGGAACCACCTCTCGAACGTGCCAGAATGACGTGCCAGAGACACCGGATGCACCTGCCGAGCACGCCGGAACCTCCTCTTCGACTCGCCGGAACCACCAGCCAGAGACGCCAAAATCCCCTGCCAGGTAGGCCAGAATCACATGGCGGACGCTCCGGAATCTCCCGCCGGGAAGGTAGGAACCACCTCTCAAACATACTGGAAGCACGTGCCGGACATGCCGGCACCACGTACTGGACAGACCAGAAACACCTGCCGGACCTGCCTGAACCACCTGCTGAGCACACCGGAACAACTTGCTCGACTCGCTGGAGCCACCTGCTGGACACCCCAAAATCACCAGCCAGCTATGCCAGAACCACTTGCCGTACACTCCGGAATCACCTGCTGGTTACACCAGAGCCACTTGGTGGACAATCCAGAATCACCTGCCGGACATGCCAGAACCACCTGTCACACATGCCGGAACCACGTGCCTGACACGCCGGAACCACCTCGCGGACAGACCGGAACCACCTACCAGACATGCCTGAACCACCTGCCGAGCATGCCGGAACCACCTGCCGGACACGCCAAAATCACCTGCGGGCTAGGCCAGAACCACTTGTAGGACTCTCCTGGAGCACCTGCCGGGCATGCGGGAACCACCTCTCAGACGTGCCAGAACCACGCGCGGCACATGACGGAACCCATTACCGGACAGACCGGAACCACCTGCCGGACACGCCAGAATCACCTGCCAAGAACACCGGAACCACCTGAACAGCTCGCCAGAAACACCTGCCGGACATGCCAAAATCACCTGCCGGCTACACCAGAACCTCTTGCCGGACACTCCGGAATCACCTGCCAGACATGAGGCAACCAAATGTCAGACGTGCCAGAACCCCGTGCCAGAGACACCGGATGCAACTGCCGAGCATGCCGGAACCTCCTGCTCAACTCGCTGTAACCACCTGCCGGGGACGCCAAAATCACCTGTCAGCTAGGCCAGAACCACGTGGCGGACTCTATGGAATCACCCGCCGGGCATGCCGGAACCAGCTCTCAGACGTGCCAGAAGCACGTGCCGGACACGCCGGAACCACCTACTAGAGAGACCGGAACCACCTGCCAGACCCGCCTGAACCACCTGCTGAGTACGCTGGAACAACCTGCTCTACTCGCTGGAGCCACCTGCTGGACACGCCAAAATCACCTGATGGCTACGCCAGCACCACTCGGCAGACAAGCCAGAATCACCTGCAGGGTATGCCGGAACCACCTCTCAGACGTGCCAGAACCCCTTGTCGGACACTCCGGAATCACCTGTCAGGCATGCCGGAACCACCTCTCGAACGTGCCAGAATGACGTGCCAGAGACACCGGATGCACCTGCCGAGCACGCCGGAACCTCCTCTTCGACTCGCCGGAACCACCAGCCAGAGACGCCAAAATCCCCTGCCAGGTAGGCCAGAATCACATGGCGGACGCTCCGGAATCTCCCGCCGGGAAGGTAGGAACCACCTCTCAAACATACTGGAAGCACGTGCCGGACATGCCGGCACCACGTACTGGACAGACCAGAAACACCTGCCGGACCTGCCTGAACCACCTGCTGAGCACACCGGAACAACTTGCTCGACTCGCTGGAGCCACCTGCTGGACACCCCAAAATCACCAGCCAGCTATGCCAGAACCACTTGCCGTACACTCCGGAATCACCTGCTGGTTACACCAGAGCCACTTGGTGGACAATCCAGAATCACCTGCCGGACATGCCAGAACCACCTGTCACACATGCCGGAACCACGTGCCTGACACGCCGGAACCACCTCGCGGACAGACCGGAACCACCTACCAGACATGCCTGAACCACCTGCCGAGCATGCCGGAACCACCTGCCGGACACGCCAAAATCACCTGCGGGCTAGGCCAGAACCACTTGTAGGACTCTCCTGGAGCACCTGCCGGGCATGCGGGAACCACCTCTCAGACGTGCCAGAACCACGCGCGGCACATGACGGAACCCATTACCGGACAGACCGGAACCACCTGCCGGACACGCCAGAATCACCTGCCAAGAACACCGGAACCACCTGAACAGCTCGCCAGAAACACCTGCCGGACATGCCAAAATCACCTGCCGGCTACACCAGAACCTCTTGCCGGACACTCCGGAATCACCTGCCAGACATGAGGCAACCAAATGTCAGACGTGCCAGAACCCCGTGCCAGAGACACCGGATGCAACTGCCGAGCATGCCGGAACCTCCTGCTCAACTCGCTGTAACCACCTGCCGGGGACGCCAAAATCACCTGTCAGCTAGGCCAGAACCACGTGGCGGACTCTATGGAATCACCCGCCGGGCATGCCGGAACCAGCTCTCAGACGTGCCAGAAGCACGTGCCGGACACGCCGGAACCACCTACTAGAGAGACCGGAACCACCTGCCAGACCCGCCTGAACCACCTGCTGAGTACGCTGGAACAACCTGCTCTACTCGCTGGAGCCACCTGCTGGACACGCCAAAATCACCTGATGGCTACGCCAGCACCACTCGGCAGACAAGCCAGAATCACCTGCAGGGTATGCCGGAACCACCTCTCAGACGTGCCAGAACCCCTTGTCGGACACTCCGGAATCACCTGTCAGGCATGCCGGAACCACCTCTCGAACGTGCCAGAATGACGTGCCAGAGACACCGGATGCACCTGCCGAGCACGCCGGAACCTCCTCTTCGACTCGCCGGAACCACCAGCCAGAGACGCCAAAATCCCCTGCCAGGTAGGCCAGAATCACATGGCGGACGCTCCGGAATCTCCCGCCGGGAAGGTAGGAACCACCTCTCAAACATACTGGAAGCACGTGCCGGACATGCCGGCACCACGTACTGGACAGACCAGAAACACCTGCCGGACCTGCCTGAACCACCTGCTGAGCACACCGGAACAACTTGCTCGACTCGCTGGAGCCACCTGCTGGACACCCCAAAATCACCAGCCAGCTATGCCAGAACCACTTGCCGTACACTCCGGAATCACCTGCTGGTTACACCAGAGCCACTTGGTGGACAATCCAGAATCACCTGCCGGACATGCCAGAACCACCTGTCACACATGCCGGAACCACGTGCCTGACACGCCGGAACCACCTCGCGGACAGACCGGAACCACCTACCAGACATGCCTGAACCACCTGCCGAGCATGCCGGAACCACCTGCCGGACACGCCAAAATCACCTGCGGGCTAGGCCAGAACCACTTGTAGGACTCTCCTGGAGCACCTGCCGGGCATGCGGGAACCACCTCTCAGACGTGCCAGAACCACGCGCGGCACATGACGGAACCCATTACCGGACAGACCGGAACCACCTGCCGGACACGCCAGAATCACCTGCCAAGAACACCGGAACCACCTGAACAGCTCGCCAGAAACACCTGCCGGACATGCCAAAATCACCTGCCGGCTACACCAGAACCTCTTGCCGGACACTCCGGAATCACCTGCCAGACATGAGGCAACCAAATGTCAGACGTGCCAGAACCCCGTGCCAGAGACACCGGATGCAACTGCCGAGCATGCCGGAACCTCCTGCTCAACTCGCTGTAACCACCTGCCGGGGACGCCAAAATCACCTGTCAGCTAGGCCAGAACCACGTGGCGGACTCTATGGAATCACCCGCCGGGCATGCCGGAACCAGCTCTCAGACGTGCCAGAAGCACGTGCCGGACACGCCGGAACCACCTACTAGAGAGACCGGAACCACCTGCCAGACCCGCCTGAACCACCTGCTGAGTACGCTGGAACAACCTGCTCTACTCGCTGGAGCCACCTGCTGGACACGCCAAAATCACCTGATGGCTACGCCAGCACCACTCGGCAGACAAGCCAGAATCACCTGCAGGGTATGCCGGAACCACCTCTCAGACGTGCCAGAACCCCTTGTCGGACACTCCGGAATCACCTGTCAGGCATGCCGGAACCACCTCTCGAACGTGCCAGAATGACGTGCCAGAGACACCGGATGCACCTGCCGAGCACGCCGGAACCTCCTCTTCGACTCGCCGGAACCACCAGCCAGAGACGCCAAAATCCCCTGCCAGGTAGGCCAGAATCACATGGCGGACGCTCCGGAATCTCCCGCCGGGAAGGTAGGAACCACCTCTCAAACATACTGGAAGCACGTGCCGGACATGCCGGCACCACGTACTGGACAGACCAGAAACACCTGCCGGACCTGCCTGAACCACCTGCTGAGCACACCGGAACAACTTGCTCGACTCGCTGGAGCCACCTGCTGGACACCCCAAAATCACCAGCCAGCTATGCCAGAACCACTTGCCGTACACTCCGGAATCACCTGCTGGTTACACCAGAGCCACTTGGTGGACAATCCAGAATCACCTGCCGGACATGCCAGAACCACCTGTCACACATGCCGGAACCACGTGCCTGACACGCCGGAACCACCTCGCGGACAGACCGGAACCACCTACCAGACATGCCTGAACCACCTGCCGAGCATGCCGGAACCACCTGCCGGACACGCCAAAATCACCTGCGGGCTAGGCCAGAACCACTTGTAGGACTCTCCTGGAGCACCTGCCGGGCATGCGGGAACCACCTCTCAGACGTGCCAGAACCACGCGCGGCACATGACGGAACCCATTACCGGACAGACCGGAACCACCTGCCGGACACGCCAGAATCACCTGCCAAGAACACCGGAACCACCTGAACAGCTCGCCAGAAACACCTGCCGGACATGCCAAAATCACCTGCCGGCTACACCAGAACCTCTTGCCGGACACTCCGGAATCACCTGCCAGACATGAGGCAACCAAATGTCAGACGTGCCAGAACCCCGTGCCAGAGACACCGGATGCAACTGCCGAGCATGCCGGAACCTCCTGCTCAACTCGCTGTAACCACCTGCCGGGGACGCCAAAATCACCTGTCAGCTAGGCCAGAACCACGTGGCGGACTCTATGGAATCACCCGCCGGGCATGCCGGAACCAGCTCTCAGACGTGCCAGAAGCACGTGCCGGACACGCCGGAACCACCTACTAGAGAGACCGGAACCACCTGCCAGACCCGCCTGAACCACCTGCTGAGTACGCTGGAACAACCTGCTCTACTCGCTGGAGCCACCTGCTGGACACGCCAAAATCACCTGATGGCTACGCCAGCACCACTCGGCAGACAAGCCAGAATCACCTGCAGGGTATGCCGGAACCACCTCTCAGACGTGCCAGAACCCCTTGTCGGACACTCCGGAATCACCTGTCAGGCATGCCGGAACCACCTCTCGAACGTGCCAGAATGACGTGCCAGAGACACCGGATGCACCTGCCGAGCACGCCGGAACCTCCTCTTCGACTCGCCGGAACCACCAGCCAGAGACGCCAAAATCCCCTGCCAGGTAGGCCAGAATCACATGGCGGACGCTCCGGAATCTCCCGCCGGGAAGGTAGGAACCACCTCTCAAACATACTGGAAGCACGTGCCGGACATGCCGGCACCACGTACTGGACAGACCAGAAACACCTGCCGGACCTGCCTGAACCACCTGCTGAGCACACCGGAACAACTTGCTCGACTCGCTGGAGCCACCTGCTGGACACCCCAAAATCACCAGCCAGCTATGCCAGAACCACTTGCCGTACACTCCGGAATCACCTGCTGGTTACACCAGAGCCACTTGGTGGACAATCCAGAATCACCTGCCGGACATGCCAGAACCACCTGTCACACATGCCGGAACCACGTGCCTGACACGCCGGAACCACCTCGCGGACAGACCGGAACCACCTACCAGACATGCCTGAACCACCTGCCGAGCATGCCGGAACCACCTGCCGGACACGCCAAAATCACCTGCGGGCTAGGCCAGAACCACTTGTAGGACTCTCCTGGAGCACCTGCCGGGCATGCGGGAACCACCTCTCAGACGTGCCAGAACCACGCGCGGCACATGACGGAACCCATTACCGGACAGACCGGAACCACCTGCCGGACACGCCAGAATCACCTGCCAAGAACACCGGAACCACCTGAACAGCTCGCCAGAAACACCTGCCGGACATGCCAAAATCACCTGCCGGCTACACCAGAACCTCTTGCCGGACACTCCGGAATCACCTGCCAGACATGAGGCAACCAAATGTCAGACGTGCCAGAACCCCGTGCCAGAGACACCGGATGCAACTGCCGAGCATGCCGGAACCTCCTGCTCAACTCGCTGTAACCACCTGCCGGGGACGCCAAAATCACCTGTCAGCTAGGCCAGAACCACGTGGCGGACTCTATGGAATCACCCGCCGGGCATGCCGGAACCAGCTCTCAGACGTGCCAGAAGCACGTGCCGGACACGCCGGAACCACCTACTAGAGAGACCGGAACCACCTGCCAGACCCGCCTGAACCACCTGCTGAGTACGCTGGAACAACCTGCTCTACTCGCTGGAGCCACCTGCTGGACACGCCAAAATCACCTGATGGCTACGCCAGCACCACTCGGCAGACAAGCCAGAATCACCTGCAGGGTATGCCGGAACCACCTCTCAGACGTGCCAGAACCCCTTGTCGGACACTCCGGAATCACCTGTCAGGCATGCCGGAACCACCTCTCGAACGTGCCAGAATGACGTGCCAGAGACACCGGATGCACCTGCCGAGCACGCCGGAACCTCCTCTTCGACTCGCCGGAACCACCAGCCAGAGACGCCAAAATCCCCTGCCAGGTAGGCCAGAATCACATGGCGGACGCTCCGGAATCTCCCGCCGGGAAGGTAGGAACCACCTCTCAAACATACTGGAAGCACGTGCCGGACATGCCGGCACCACGTACTGGACAGACCAGAAACACCTGCCGGACCTGCCTGAACCACCTGCTGAGCACACCGGAACAACTTGCTCGACTCGCTGGAGCCACCTGCTGGACACCCCAAAATCACCAGCCAGCTATGCCAGAACCACTTGCCGTACACTCCGGAATCACCTGCTGGTTACACCAGAGCCACTTGGTGGACAATCCAGAATCACCTGCCGGACATGCCAGAACCACCTGTCACACATGCCGGAACCACGTGCCTGACACGCCGGAACCACCTCGCGGACAGACCGGAACCACCTACCAGACATGCCTGAACCACCTGCCGAGCATGCCGGAACCACCTGCCGGACACGCCAAAATCACCTGCGGGCTAGGCCAGAACCACTTGTAGGACTCTCCTGGAGCACCTGCCGGGCATGCGGGAACCACCTCTCAGACGTGCCAGAACCACGCGCGGCACATGACGGAACCCATTACCGGACAGACCGGAACCACCTGCCGGACACGCCAGAATCACCTGCCAAGAACACCGGAACCACCTGAACAGCTCGCCAGAAACACCTGCCGGACATGCCAAAATCACCTGCCGGCTACACCAGAACCTCTTGCCGGACACTCCGGAATCACCTGCCAGACATGAGGCAACCAAATGTCAGACGTGCCAGAACCCCGTGCCAGAGACACCGGATGCAACTGCCGAGCATGCCGGAACCTCCTGCTCAACTCGCTGTAACCACCTGCCGGGGACGCCAAAATCACCTGTCAGCTAGGCCAGAACCACGTGGCGGACTCTATGGAATCACCCGCCGGGCATGCCGGAACCAGCTCTCAGACGTGCCAGAAGCACGTGCCGGACACGCCGGAACCACCTACTAGAGAGACCGGAACCACCTGCCAGACCCGCCTGAACCACCTGCTGAGTACGCTGGAACAACCTGCTCTACTCGCTGGAGCCACCTGCTGGACACGCCAAAATCACCTGATGGCTACGCCAGCACCACTCGGCAGACAAGCCAGAATCACCTGCAGGGTATGCCGGAACCACCTCTCAGACGTGCCAGAACCCCTTGTCGGACACTCCGGAATCACCTGTCAGGCATGCCGGAACCACCTCTCGAACGTGCCAGAATGACGTGCCAGAGACACCGGATGCACCTGCCGAGCACGCCGGAACCTCCTCTTCGACTCGCCGGAACCACCAGCCAGAGACGCCAAAATCCCCTGCCAGGTAGGCCAGAATCACATGGCGGACGCTCCGGAATCTCCCGCCGGGAAGGTAGGAACCACCTCTCAAACATACTGGAAGCACGTGCCGGACATGCCGGCACCACGTACTGGACAGACCAGAAACACCTGCCGGACCTGCCTGAACCACCTGCTGAGCACACCGGAACAACTTGCTCGACTCGCTGGAGCCACCTGCTGGACACCCCAAAATCACCAGCCAGCTATGCCAGAACCACTTGCCGTACACTCCGGAATCACCTGCTGGTTACACCAGAGCCACTTGGTGGACAATCCAGAATCACCTGCCGGACATGCCAGAACCACCTGTCACACATGCCGGAACCACGTGCCTGACACGCCGGAACCACCTCGCGGACAGACCGGAACCACCTACCAGACATGCCTGAACCAGCTGCCGAGCATGCCGGAACCACCTGCCGGACACGCCAAAATCACCTGCGGGCTAGGCCAGAACCACTTGTAGGACTCTCCTGGAGCACCTGCCGGGCATGCGGGAACCACCTCTCAGACGTGCCAGAACCACGCGCGGCACATGACGGAACCCATTACCGGACAGACCGGAACCACCTGCCGGACACGCCAGAATCACCTGCCAAGAACACCGGAACCACCTGAACAGCTCGCCAGAAACACCTGCCGGACATGCCAAAATCACCTGCCGGCTACACCAGAACCTCTTGCCGGACACTCCGGAATCACCTGCCAGACATGAGGCAACCAAATGTCAGACGTGCCAGAACCCCGTGCCAGAGACACCGGATGCAACTGCCGAGCATGCCGGAACCTCCTGCTCAACTCGCTGTAACCACCTGCCGGGGACGCCAAAATCACCTGTCAGCTAGGCCAGAACCACGTGGCGGACTCTATGGAATCACCCGCCGGGCATGCCGGAACCAGCTCTCAGACGTGCCAGAAGCACGTGCCGGACACGCCGGAACCACCTACTAGAGAGACCGGAACCACCTGCCAGACCCGCCTGAACCACCTGCTGAGTACGCTGGAACAACCTGCTCTACTCGCTGGAGCCACCTGCTGGACACGCCAAAATCACCTGATGGCTACGCCAGCACCACTCGGCAGACAAGCCAGAATCACCTGCAGGGTATGCCGGAACCACCTCTCAGACGTGCCAGAACCCCTTGTCGGACACTCCGGAATCACCTGTCAGGCATGCCGGAACCACCTCTCGAACGTGCCAGAATGACGTGCCAGAGACACCGGATGCACCTGCCGAGCACGCCGGAACCTCCTCTTCGACTCGCCGGAACCACCAGCCAGAGACGCCAAAATCCCCTGCCAGGTAGGCCAGAATCACATGGCGGACGCTCCGGAATCTCCCGCCGGGAAGGTAGGAACCACCTCTCAAACATACTGGAAGCACGTGCCGGACATGCCGGCACCACGTACTGGACAGACCAGAAACACCTGCCGGACCTGCCTGAACCACCTGCTGAGCACACCGGAACAACTTGCTCGACTCGCTGGAGCCACCTGCTGGACACCCCAAAATCACCAGCCAGCTATGCCAGAACCACTTGCCGTACACTCCGGAATCACCTGCTGGTTACACCAGAGCCACTTGGTGGACAATCCAGAATCACCTGCCGGACATGCCAGAACCACCTGTCACACATGCCGGAACCACGTGCCTGACACGCCGGAACCACCTCGCGGACAGACCGGAACCACCTACCAGACATGCCTGAACCACCTGCCGAGCATGCCGGAACCACCTGCCGGACACGCCAAAATCACCTGCGGGCTAGGCCAGAACCACTTGTAGGACTCTCCTGGAGCACCTGCCGGGCATGCGGGAACCACCTCTCAGACGTGCCAGAACCACGCGCGGCACATGACGGAACCCATTACCGGACAGACCGGAACCACCTGCCGGACACGCCAGAATCACCTGCCAAGAACACCGGAACCACCTGAACAGCTCGCCAGAAACACCTGCCGGACATGCCAAAATCACCTGCCGGCTACACCAGAACCTCTTGCCGGACACTCCGGAATCACCTGCCAGACATGAGGCAACCAAATGTCAGACGTGCCAGAACCCCGTGCCAGAGACACCGGATGCAACTGCCGAGCATGCCGGAACCTCCTGCTCAACTCGCTGTAACCACCTGCCGGGGACGCCAAAATCACCTGTCAGCTAGGCCAGAACCACGTGGCGGACTCTATGGAATCACCCGCCGGGCATGCCGGAACCAGCTCTCAGACGTGCCAGAAGCACGTGCCGGACACGCCGGAACCACCTACTAGAGAGACCGGAACCACCTGCCAGACCCGCCTGAACCACCTGCTGAGTACGCTGGAACAACCTGCTCTACTCGCTGGAGCCACCTGCTGGACACGCCAAAATCACCTGATGGCTACGCCAGCACCACTCGGCAGACAAGCCAGAATCACCTGCAGGGTATGCCGGAACCACCTCTCAGACGTGCCAGAACCCCTTGTCGGACACTCCGGAATCACCTGTCAGGCATGCCGGAACCACCTCTCGAACGTGCCAGAATGACGTGCCAGAGACACCGGATGCACCTGCCGAGCACGCCGGAACCTCCTCTTCGACTCGCCGGAACCACCAGCCAGAGACGCCAAAATCCCCTGCCAGGTAGGCCAGAATCACATGGCGGACGCTCCGGAATCTCCCGCCGGGAAGGTAGGAACCACCTCTCAAACATACTGGAAGCACGTGCCGGACATGCCGGCACCACGTACTGGACAGACCAGAAACACCTGCCGGACCTGCCTGAACCACCTGCTGAGCACACCGGAACAACTTGCTCGACTCGCTGGAGCCACCTGCTGGACACCCCAAAATCACCAGCCAGCTATGCCAGAACCACTTGCCGTACACTCCGGAATCACCTGCTGGTTACACCAGAGCCACTTGGTGGACAATCCAGAATCACCTGCCGGACATGCCAGAACCACCTGTCACACATGCCGGAACCACGTGCCTGACACGCCGGAACCACCTCGCGGACAGACCGGAACCACCTACCAGACATGCCTGAACCACCTGCCGAGCATGCCGGAACCACCTGCCGGACACGCCAAAATCACCTGCGGGCTAGGCCAGAACCACTTGTAGGACTCTCCTGGAGCACCTGCCGGGCATGCGGGAACCACCTCTCAGACGTGCCAGAACCACGCGCGGCACATGACGGAACCCATTACCGGACAGACCGGAACCACCTGCCGGACACGCCAGAATCACCTGCCAAGAACACCGGAACCACCTGAACAGCTCGCCAGAAACACCTGCCGGACATGCCAAAATCACCTGCCGGCTACACCAGAACCTCTTGCCGGACACTCCGGAATCACCTGCCAGACATGAGGCAACCAAATGTCAGACGTGCCAGAACCCCGTGCCAGAGACACCGGATGCAACTGCCGAGCATGCCGGAACCTCCTGCTCAACTCGCTGTAACCACCTGCCGGGGACGCCAAAATCACCTGTCAGCTAGGCCAGAACCACGTGGCGGACTCTATGGAATCACCCGCCGGGCATGCCGGAACCAGCTCTCAGACGTGCCAGAAGCACGTGCCGGACACGCCGGAACCACCTACTAGAGAGACCGGAACCACCTGCCAGACCCGCCTGAACCACCTGCTGAGTACGCTGGAACAACCTGCTCTACTCGCTGGAGCCACCTGCTGGACACGCCAAAATCACCTGATGGCTACGCCAGCACCACTCGGCAGACAAGCCAGAATCACCTGCAGGGTATGCCGGAACCACCTCTCAGACGTGCCAGAACCCCTTGTCGGACACTCCGGAATCACCTGTCAGGCATGCCGGAACCACCTCTCGAACGTGCCAGAATGACGTGCCAGAGACACCGGATGCACCTGCCGAGCACGCCGGAACCTCCTCTTCGACTCGCCGGAACCACCAGCCAGAGACGCCAAAATCCCCTGCCAGGTAGGCCAGAATCACATGGCGGACGCTCCGGAATCTCCCGCCGGGAAGGTAGGAACCACCTCTCAAACATACTGGAAGCACGTGCCGGACATGCCGGCACCACGTACTGGACAGACCAGAAACACCTGCCGGACCTGCCTGAACCACCTGCTGAGCACACCGGAACAACTTGCTCGACTCGCTGGAGCCACCTGCTGGACACCCCAAAATCACCAGCCAGCTATGCCAGAACCACTTGCCGTACACTCCGGAATCACCTGCTGGTTACACCAGAGCCACTTGGTGGACAATCCAGAATCACCTGCCGGACATGCCAGAACCACCTGTCACACATGCCGGAACCACGTGCCTGACACGCCGGAACCACCTCGCGGACAGACCGGAACCACCTACCAGACATGCCTGAACCACCTGCCGAGCATGCCGGAACCACCTGCCGGACACGCCAAAATCACCTGCGGGCTAGGCCAGAACCACTTGTAGGACTCTCCTGGAGCACCTGCCGGGCATGCGGGAACCACCTCTCAGACGTGCCAGAACCACGCGCGGCACATGACGGAACCCATTACCGGACAGACCGGAACCACCTGCCGGACACGCCAGAATCACCTGCCAAGAACACCGGAACCACCTGAACAGCTCGCCAGAAACACCTGCCGGACATGCCAAAATCACCTGCCGGCTACACCAGAACCTCTTGCCGGACACTCCGGAATCACCTGCCAGACATGAGGCAACCAAATGTCAGACGTGCCAGAACCCCGTGCCAGAGACACCGGATGCAACTGCCGAGCATGCCGGAACCTCCTGCTCAACTCGCTGTAACCACCTGCCGGGGACGCCAAAATCACCTGTCAGCTAGGCCAGAACCACGTGGCGGACTCTATGGAATCACCCGCCGGGCATGCCGGAACCAGCTCTCAGACGTGCCAGAAGCACGTGCCGGACACGCCGGAACCACCTACTAGAGAGACCGGAACCACCTGCCAGACCCGCCTGAACCACCTGCTGAGTACGCTGGAACAACCTGCTCTACTCGCTGGAGCCACCTGCTGGACACGCCAAAATCACCTGATGGCTACGCCAGCACCACTCGGCAGACAAGCCAGAATCACCTGCAGGGTATGCCGGAACCACCTCTCAGACGTGCCAGAACCCCTTGTCGGACACTCCGGAATCACCTGTCAGGCATGCCGGAACCACCTCTCGAACGTGCCAGAATGACGTGCCAGAGACACCGGATGCACCTGCCGAGCACGCCGGAACCTCCTCTTCGACTCGCCGGAACCACCAGCCAGAGACGCCAAAATCCCCTGCCAGGTAGGCCAGAATCACATGGCGGACGCTCCGGAATCTCCCGCCGGGAAGGTAGGAACCACCTCTCAAACATACTGGAAGCACGTGCCGGACATGCCGGCACCACGTACTGGACAGACCAGAAACACCTGCCGGACCTGCCTGAACCACCTGCTGAGCACACCGGAACAACTTGCTCGACTCGCTGGAGCCACCTGCTGGACACCCCAAAATCACCAGCCAGCTATGCCAGAACCACTTGCCGTACACTCCGGAATCACCTGCTGGTTACACCAGAGCCACTTGGTGGACAATCCAGAATCACCTGCCGGACATGCCAGAACCACCTGTCACACATGCCGGAACCACGTGCCTGACACGCCGGAACCACCTCGCGGACAGACCGGAACCACCTACCAGACATGCCTGAACCACCTGCCGAGCATGCCGGAACCACCTGCCGGACACGCCAAAATCACCTGCGGGCTAGGCCAGAACCACTTGTAGGACTCTCCTGGAGCACCTGCCGGGCATGCGGGAACCACCTCTCAGACGTGCCAGAACCACGCGCGGCACATGACGGAACCCATTACCGGACAGACCGGAACCACCTGCCGGACACGCCAGAATCACCTGCCAAGAACACCGGAACCACCTGAACAGCTCGCCAGAAACACCTGCCGGACATGCCAAAATCACCTGCCGGCTACACCAGAACCTCTTGCCGGACACTCCGGAATCACCTGCCAGACATGAGGCAACCAAATGTCAGACGTGCCAGAACCCCGTGCCAGAGACACCGGATGCAACTGCCGAGCATGCCGGAACCTCCTGCTCAACTCGCTGTAACCACCTGCCGGGGACGCCAAAATCACCTGTCAGCTAGGCCAGAACCACGTGGCGGACTCTATGGAATCACCCGCCGGGCATGCCGGAACCAGCTCTCAGACGTGCCAGAAGCACGTGCCGGACACGCCGGAACCACCTACTAGAGAGACCGGAACCACCTGCCAGACCCGCCTGAACCACCTGCTGAGTACGCTGGAACAACCTGCTCTACTCGCTGGAGCCACCTGCTGGACACGCCAAAATCACCTGATGGCTACGCCAGCACCACTCGGCAGACAAGCCAGAATCACCTGCAGGGTATGCCGGAACCACCTCTCAGACGTGCCAGAACCCCTTGTCGGACACTCCGGAATCACCTGTCAGGCATGCCGGAACCACCTCTCGAACGTGCCAGAATGACGTGCCAGAGACACCGGATGCACCTGCCGAGCACGCCGGAACCTCCTCTTCGACTCGCCGGAACCACCAGCCAGAGACGCCAAAATCCCCTGCCAGGTAGGCCAGAATCACATGGCGGACGCTCCGGAATCTCCCGCCGGGAAGGTAGGAACCACCTCTCAAACATACTGGAAGCACGTGCCGGACATGCCGGCACCACGTACTGGACAGACCAGAAACACCTGCCGGACCTGCCTGAACCACCTGCTGAGCACACCGGAACAACTTGCTCGACTCGCTGGAGCCACCTGCTGGACACCCCAAAATCACCAGCCAGCTATGCCAGAACCACTTGCCGTACACTCCGGAATCACCTGCTGGTTACACCAGAGCCACTTGGTGGACAATCCAGAATCACCTGCCGGACATGCCAGAACCACCTGTCACACATGCCGGAACCACGTGCCTGACACGCCGGAACCACCTCGCGGACAGACCGGAACCACCTACCAGACATGCCTGAACCACCTGCCGAGCATGCCGGAACCACCTGCCGGACACGCCAAAATCACCTGCGGGCTAGGCCAGAACCACTTGTAGGACTCTCCTGGAGCACCTGCCGGGCATGCGGGAACCACCTCTCAGACGTGCCAGAACCACGCGCGGCACATGACGGAACCCATTACCGGACAGACCGGAACCACCTGCCGGACACGCCAGAATCACCTGCCAAGAACACCGGAACCACCTGAACAGCTCGCCAGAAACACCTGCCGGACATGCCAAAATCACCTGCCGGCTACACCAGAACCTCTTGCCGGACACTCCGGAATCACCTGCCAGACATGAGGCAACCAAATGTCAGACGTGCCAGAACCCCGTGCCAGAGACACCGGATGCAACTGCCGAGCATGCCGGAACCTCCTGCTCAACTCGCTGTAACCACCTGCCGGGGACGCCAAAATCACCTGTCAGCTAGGCCAGAACCACGTGGCGGACTCTATGGAATCACCCGCCGGGCATGCCGGAACCAGCTCTCAGACGTGCCAGAAGCACGTGCCGGACACGCCGGAACCACCTACTAGAGAGACCGGAACCACCTGCCAGACCCGCCTGAACCACCTGCTGAGTACGCTGGAACAACCTGCTCTACTCGCTGGAGCCACCTGCTGGACACGCCAAAATCACCTGATGGCTACGCCAGCACCACTCGGCAGACAAGCCAGAATCACCTGCAGGGTATGCCGGAACCACCTCTCAGACGTGCCAGAACCCCTTGTCGGACACTCCGGAATCACCTGTCAGGCATGCCGGAACCACCTCTCGAACGTGCCAGAATGACGTGCCAGAGACACCGGATGCACCTGCCGAGCACGCCGGAACCTCCTCTTCGACTCGCCGGAACCACCAGCCAGAGACGCCAAAATCCCCTGCCAGGTAGGCCAGAATCACATGGCGGACGCTCCGGAATCTCCCGCCGGGAAGGTAGGAACCACCTCTCAAACATACTGGAAGCACGTGCCGGACATGCCGGCACCACGTACTGGACAGACCAGAAACACCTGCCGGACCTGCCTGAACCACCTGCTGAGCACACCGGAACAACTTGCTCGACTCGCTGGAGCCACCTGCTGGACACCCCAAAATCACCAGCCAGCTATGCCAGAACCACTTGCCGTACACTCCGGAATCACCTGCTGGTTACACCAGAGCCACTTGGTGGACAATCCAGAATCACCTGCCGGACATGCCAGAACCACCTGTCACACATGCCGGAACCACGTGCCTGACACGCCGGAACCACCTCGCGGACAGACCGGAACCACCTACCAGACATGCCTGAACCACCTGCCGAGCATGCCGGAACCACCTGCCGGACACGCCAAAATCACCTGCGGGCTAGGCCAGAACCACTTGTAGGACTCTCCTGGAGCACCTGCCGGGCATGCGGGAACCACCTCTCAGACGTGCCAGAACCACGCGCGGCACATGACGGAACCCATTACCGGACAGACCGGAACCACCTGCCGGACACGCCAGAATCACCTGCCAAGAACACCGGAACCACCTGAACAGCTCGCCAGAAACACCTGCCGGACATGCCAAAATCACCTGCCGGCTACACCAGAACCTCTTGCCGGACACTCCGGAATCACCTGCCAGACATGAGGCAACCAAATGTCAGACGTGCCAGAACCCCGTGCCAGAGACACCGGATGCAACTGCCGAGCATGCCGGAACCTCCTGCTCAACTCGCTGTAACCACCTGCCGGGGACGCCAAAATCACCTGTCAGCTAGGCCAGAACCACGTGGCGGACTCTATGGAATCACCCGCCGGGCATGCCGGAACCAGCTCTCAGACGTGCCAGAAGCACGTGCCGGACACGCCGGAACCACCTACTAGAGAGACCGGAACCACCTGCCAGACCCGCCTGAACCACCTGCTGAGTACGCTGGAACAACCTGCTCTACTCGCTGGAGCCACCTGCTGGACACGCCAAAATCACCTGATGGCTACGCCAGCACCACTCGGCAGACAAGCCAGAATCACCTGCAGGGTATGCCGGAACCACCTCTCAGACGTGCCAGAACCCCTTGTCGGACACTCCGGAATCACCTGTCAGGCATGCCGGAACCACCTCTCGAACGTGCCAGAATGACGTGCCAGAGACACCGGATGCACCTGCCGAGCACGCCGGAACCTCCTCTTCGACTCGCCGGAACCACCAGCCAGAGACGCCAAAATCCCCTGCCAGGTAGGCCAGAATCACATGGCGGACGCTCCGGAATCTCCCGCCGGGAAGGTAGGAACCACCTCTCAAACATACTGGAAGCACGTGCCGGACATGCCGGCACCACGTACTGGACAGACCAGAAACACCTGCCGGACCTGCCTGAACCACCTGCTGAGCACACCGGAACAACTTGCTCGACTCGCTGGAGCCACCTGCTGGACACCCCAAAATCACCAGCCAGCTATGCCAGAACCACTTGCCGTACACTCCGGAATCACCTGCTGGTTACACCAGAGCCACTTGGTGGACAATCCAGAATCACCTGCCGGACATGCCAGAACCACCTGTCACACATGCCGGAACCACGTGCCTGACACGCCGGAACCACCTCGCGGACAGACCGGAACCACCTACCAGACATGCCTGAACCACCTGCCGAGCATGCCGGAACCACCTGCCGGACACGCCAAAATCACCTGCGGGCTAGGCCAGAACCACTTGTAGGACTCTCCTGGAGCACCTGCCGGGCATGCGGGAACCACCTCTCAGACGTGCCAGAACCACGCGCGGCACATGACGGAACCCATTACCGGACAGACCGGAACCACCTGCCGGACACGCCAGAATCACCTGCCAAGAACACCGGAACCACCTGAACAGCTCGCCAGAAACACCTGCCGGACATGCCAAAATCACCTGCCGGCTACACCAGAACCTCTTGCCGGACACTCCGGAATCACCTGCCAGACATGAGGCAACCAAATGTCAGACGTGCCAGAACCCCGTGCCAGAGACACCGGATGCAACTGCCGAGCATGCCGGAACCTCCTGCTCAACTCGCTGTAACCACCTGCCGGGGACGCCAAAATCACCTGTCAGCTAGGCCAGAACCACGTGGCGGACTCTATGGAATCACCCGCCGGGCATGCCGGAACCAGCTCTCAGACGTGCCAGAAGCACGTGCCGGACACGCCGGAACCACCTACTAGAGAGACCGGAACCACCTGCCAGACCCGCCTGAACCACCTGCTGAGTACGCTGGAACAACCTGCTCTACTCGCTGGAGCCACCTGCTGGACACGCCAAAATCACCTGATGGCTACGCCAGCACCACTCGGCAGACAAGCCAGAATCACCTGCAGGGTATGCCGGAACCACCTCTCAGACGTGCCAGAACCCCTTGTCGGACACTCCGGAATCACCTGTCAGGCATGCCGGAACCACCTCTCGAACGTGCCAGAATGACGTGCCAGAGACACCGGATGCACCTGCCGAGCACGCCGGAACCTCCTCTTCGACTCGCCGGAACCACCAGCCAGAGACGCCAAAATCCCCTGCCAGGTAGGCCAGAATCACATGGCGGACGCTCCGGAATCTCCCGCCGGGAAGGTAGGAACCACCTCTCAAACATACTGGAAGCACGTGCCGGACATGCCGGCACCACGTACTGGACAGACCAGAAACACCTGCCGGACCTGCCTGAACCACCTGCTGAGCACACCGGAACAACTTGCTCGACTCGCTGGAGCCACCTGCTGGACACCCCAAAATCACCAGCCAGCTATGCCAGAACCACTTGCCGTACACTCCGGAATCACCTGCTGGTTACACCAGAGCCACTTGGTGGACAATCCAGAATCACCTGCCGGACATGCCAGAACCACCTGTCACACATGCCGGAACCACGTGCCTGACACGCCGGAACCACCTCGCGGACAGACCGGAACCACCTACCAGACATGCCTGAACCACCTGCCGAGCATGCCGGAACCACCTGCCGGACACGCCAAAATCACCTGCGGGCTAGGCCAGAACCACTTGTAGGACTCTCCTGGAGCACCTGCCGGGCATGCGGGAACCACCTCTCAGACGTGCCAGAACCACGCGCGGCACATGACGGAACCCATTACCGGACAGACCGGAACCACCTGCCGGACACGCCAGAATCACCTGCCAAGAACACCGGAACCACCTGAACAGCTCGCCAGAAACACCTGCCGGACATGCCAAAATCACCTGCCGGCTACACCAGAACCTCTTGCCGGACACTCCGGAATCACCTGCCAGACATGAGGCAACCAAATGTCAGACGTGCCAGAACCCCGTGCCAGAGACACCGGATGCAACTGCCGAGCATGCCGGAACCTCCTGCTCAACTCGCTGTAACCACCTGCCGGGGACGCCAAAATCACCTGTCAGCTAGGCCAGAACCACGTGGCGGACTCTATGGAATCACCCGCCGGGCATGCCGGAACCAGCTCTCAGACGTGCCAGAAGCACGTGCCGGACACGCCGGAACCACCTACTAGAGAGACCGGAACCACCTGCCAGACCCGCCTGAACCACCTGCTGAGTACGCTGGAACAACCTGCTCTACTCGCTGGAGCCACCTGCTGGACACGCCAAAATCACCTGATGGCTACGCCAGCACCACTCGGCAGACAAGCCAGAATCACCTGCAGGGTATGCCGGAACCACCTCTCAGACGTGCCAGAACCCCTTGTCGGACACTCCGGAATCACCTGTCAGGCATGCCGGAACCACCTCTCGAACGTGCCAGAATGACGTGCCAGAGACACCGGATGCACCTGCCGAGCACGCCGGAACCTCCTCTTCGACTCGCCGGAACCACCAGCCAGAGACGCCAAAATCCCCTGCCAGGTAGGCCAGAATCACATGGCGGACGCTCCGGAATCTCCCGCCGGGAAGGTAGGAACCACCTCTCAAACATACTGGAAGCACGTGCCGGACATGCCGGCACCACGTACTGGACAGACCAGAAACACCTGCCGGACCTGCCTGAACCACCTGCTGAGCACACCGGAACAACTTGCTCGACTCGCTGGAGCCACCTGCTGGACACCCCAAAATCACCAGCCAGCTATGCCAGAACCACTTGCCGTACACTCCGGAATCACCTGCTGGTTACACCAGAGCCACTTGGTGGACAATCCAGAATCACCTGCCGGACATGCCAGAACCACCTGT
This sequence comes from Equus asinus, assembly GCF_041296235.1. Lineage (NCBI taxonomy): Eukaryota > Metazoa > Chordata > Mammalia > Perissodactyla > Equidae > Equus > Equus asinus. The sequence continues at coordinate 4,786 of NW_027225454.1, read as the reverse complement.
CACACATGCCGGAACCACGTGCCTGACACGCCGGAACCACCTCGCGGACAGACCGGAACCACCTACCAGACATGCCTGAACCACCTGCCGAGCATGCCGGAACCACCTGCCGGACACGCCAAAATCACCTGCGGGCTAGGCCAGAACCACTTGTAGGACTCTCCTGGAGCACCTGCCGGGCATGCGGGAACCACCTCTCAGACGTGCCAGAACCACGCGCGGCACATGACGGAACCCATTACCGGACAGACCGGAACCACCTGCCGGACACGCCAGAATCACCTGCCAAGAACACCGGAACCACCTGAACAGCTCGCCAGAAACACCTGCCGGACATGCCAAAATCACCTGCCGGCTACACCAGAACCTCTTGCCGGACACTCCGGAATCACCTGCCAGACATGAGGCAACCAAATGTCAGACGTGCCAGAACCCCGTGCCAGAGACACCGGATGCAACTGCCGAGCATGCCGGAACCTCCTGCTCAACTCGCTGTAACCACCTGCCGGGGACGCCAAAATCACCTGTCAGCTAGGCCAGAACCACGTGGCGGACTCTATGGAATCACCCGCCGGGCATGCCGGAACCAGCTCTCAGACGTGCCAGAAGCACGTGCCGGACACGCCGGAACCACCTACTAGAGAGACCGGAACCACCTGCCAGACCCGCCTGAACCACCTGCTGAGTACGCTGGAACAACCTGCTCTACTCGCTGGAGCCACCTGCTGGACACGCCAAAATCACCTGATGGCTACGCCAGCACCACTCGGCAGACAAGCCAGAATCACCTGCAGGGTATGCCGGAACCACCTCTCAGACGTGCCAGAACCCCTTGTCGGACACTCCGGAATCACCTGTCAGGCATGCCGGAACCACCTCTCGAACGTGCCAGAATGACGTGCCAGAGACACCGGATGCCACCTGCCGAGCACGCCGGAACCTCCTCTTCGACTCGCCGGAACCACCAGCCAGAGACGCCAAAATCCCCTGCCAGGTAGGCCAGAATCACATGGCGGACGCTCCGGAATCTCCCGCCGGGAAGGTAGGAACCACCTCTCAAACATACTGGAAGCACGTGCCGGACATGCCGGCACCACGTACTGGACAGACCAGAAACACCTGCCGACCTGCCTGAACCACCTGCTGAGCACACCGGAACAACTTGCTCGACTCGCTGGAGCCACCTGCTGGACACCCCAAAATCACCAGCCAGCTATGCCAGAACCACTTGCCGTACACTCCGGAATCACCTGCTGGTTACACCAGAGCCACTTGGTGGACAATCCAGAATCACCTGCCGACATGCCAGAACCACCTGTCACACATGCCGGAACCACGTGCCTGACACGCCGGAACCACCTCGCGGACAGACCGGAACCACCTACCAGACCATGCCTGAACCACCTGCCGAGCATGCCGGAACCACCTGCCGGACACGCCAAAATCACCTGCGGGCTAGGCCAGAACCACTTGTAGGACTCTCCTGGAGCACCTGCCGGGCATGCGGGAACCACCTCTCAGACGTGCCAGAACCACGCGCGGCACATGACGGAACCCATTACCGGACAGACCGGAACCACCTGCCGGACACGCCAGAATCACCTGCCAAGAACACCGGAACCACCTGAACAGCTCGCCAGAAACACCTGCCGGACATGCCAAAATCACCTGCCGGCTCAACCAGAACCTCTTGCCGGACACTCCGGAATCACCTGCCAGACATGAGGCAACCAAATGTCAGACGTGCCAGAACCCCGTGCCAGAGACACCGGATGCAACTGCCGAGCATGCCGGAACCTCCTGCTCAACTCGCTGTAACCACCTGCCGGGGACGCCAAAATCACCTGTCAGCTAGGCCAGAACCACAGTGGCGGACTCTATGAATCACCCGCCGGCATGCCGGAACCAGCTCTCAGACGTGCCAGAAGCACGTGCCGGACACGCCGGAACCACCTACTAGAGAGACCGGAACCACCTGCCAGACCCGCCTGAACCACCTGCTGAGTACGCTGGAACAACCTGCTCTACTCGCTGGAGCCACCTGCTGGACACGCCAAAATCACCTGATGGCTACGCCAGCACCACTCGGCAGACAAGCCAGAATCACCTGCAGGGTATGCCGGAACCACCTCTCAGGACGTGCCAGAACCCCTTGTCGGACACTCCGGAATCACCTGTCAGGGCATGCCGGAACCACCTCTCGAACGTGCCAGAATGACGTGCCAGAGACACCGGATGCACCTGCCGAGCACGGCCGGAACCTCCTCTTCGACTCGCCGGAACCACCAGCCAGAGACGCCAAAATCCCCTGCCAGGTAGGCCAGAATCACATGGCGGACGCTCCGGAATCTCCCGCCGGGAAGGTAGGAACCACCTCTCAAACATACTGGAAGCACGTGCCGGACATGCCGGCACCACGTACTGGACAGACCAGAAACACCTGCCGGACCTGCCTGAACCACCTGCTGAGCACACCGGAACAACTTGCTCGACTCGCTGGAGCCACCTGCTGGACACCCCAAAATCACCAGCCAGCTATGCCAGAACCACTTGCCGTACCACTCCGGAATCACCTGCTGGTTACACCAGAGCCACTTGGTGGACAATCCAGAATCACCTGCCGGACATGCCAGAACCACCTGTCCACACTGCCGGAACCACGTGCCTGACACGCCGGAACCACCTCGCGGACAGACCGGAACCACCTACCAGACATGCCTGAACCACCTGCCGAGCATGCCGGAACCACCTGCCGGACACGCCAAAATCACCTGCGGGCTAGGCCAGAACCACTTGTAGGACTCTCCTGGAGCACCTGCCGGGCATGCGGGAACCACCTCTCAGACGTGCCAGAAACCACGCGCGGCACATGACGGAACCCATTACCGGACAGACCGGAACCACCTGCCGGACACGCCAGAATCACCTGCCAAGAACACCGGAACCACCTGAACAGCTCGCCAGAAACAACCTGCCGGACATGCCAAATCACCTGCCGGCTACACCAGAACCTCTTGCCGGACACTCCGGAATCACCTGCCAGACATGAGGCAACCAAATGTCAGACGTGCCAGAACCCCGTGCCAGAGACACCGGATGCAACTGCCGAGCATGCCGGAACCTCCTGCTCAACTCGCTGTAACCACCTGCCGGGGACGCCAAAATCACCTGTCAGCTAGGCCAGAACCACGTGGCGGACTCTATGGAATCACCCGCCGGGCATGCCGGAACCAGCTCTCAGACGTGCCAGAAGCACGTGCGGACACGCCGGAACCACCTACTAGAGAGACCGGAACCACCTGCCAGACCCCGCCTGAACCACCTGCTGAGTACGCTGGAACAACCTGCTCTACTCGCTGGAGCCCACCTGCTGGACACGCCAAAATCACCTGATGGCTACGCCAGCACCACTCGGCAGACAAGCCAGAATCACCTGCAGGGTATGCCGGAACCACCTCTCAGACGTGCCAGAACCCCTTGTCGGACACTCCGGAATCACCTGTCAGGCATGCCGGAACCACCTCTCGAACGTGCCAGAATGACGTGCCAGAGACACCGGATGCACCTGCCGAGCACGCCGGAACCTCCTCTTCGACTCGCCGGAACCACCAGCCAGAGACGCCAAAATCCCCTGCCAGGTAGGCCAGAATCACATGGCGGACGCTCCGGAATCTCCCGCCGGGAAGGTAGGAACCACCTCTCAAACATACTGGAAGCACGTGCCGGACATGCCCGGCACCACCGTACTGGACAGACCAGAAACACCTGCCGGACCTGCCTGAACCACCTGCTGAGCACACCGGAACAACTTGCTCGACTCGCTGGAGCCACCTGCTGGACACCCCAAAATCACCAGCCAGCTATGCCAGAACCACTTGCCGTACACTCCGGAATCACCTGCTGGTTTACACCAGAGCCACTTGGTGGACAATCCAGAATCACCTGCCGGACATGCCAGAACCACCTGTCACACATGCCGGAACCACGTGCCTGACACGCCGGAACCACCTCGCGGACAGACCGGAACCACCTACCAGACATGCCTGAACCACCTGCCGAGCATGCCGGAACCACCTGCCGGACACGCCAAAATCACCTGCGGGCTAGGCCAGAACCACTTGTAGGACTCTCCTGGAGCACCTGCCGGGCATGCGGGAACCACCTCTCAGACGTGCCAGAACCACGCGCGGCACATGACGGAACCCATTACCGGACAGACCGGAACCACCTGCCGGACACGCCAGAATCACCTGCCAAGAACACGGAACCACCTGAACAGCTCGCCAGAAACACCTGCCGGACATGCCAAAATCACCTGCCGGCTACACCAGAACCTCTTGCCGGACACTCCGGAATCACCTGCCAGACATGAGGCAACCAAATGTCAGACGTGCCAGAACCCCGTGCCAGAGACACCGGATGCAACTGCCGAGCATAGCCGGAACCTCCTGCTCAACTCGCTGTAACCCACCTGCCGGGGACGCCAAAATCACCTGTCAGCTAGGCCAGAACCACGTGGCGGACTCTATGGAATCACCCGCCGGGCATGCCGGAACCAGCTCTCAGACGTGCCAGAAGCACGTGCCGGACACGCCGGAACCACCTACTAGAGAGACCGGAACCACCTGCCAGACCCGCCTGAACCACCTGCTGAGTACGCTGGAACAACCTGCTCTACTCGCTGGAGCCACCTGCTGGACACGCCAAAATCACCTGATGGCTACGCCAGCACCACTCGGCAGACAAGCCAGAATCACCTGCAGGGGTATGCCGGAACCACCTCTCA